>NC_089525.1:8384070-8684070 GCF_963924715.1 Thunnus thynnus | reverse complement strand
CATCGTCGCCGTCATCTCCGCCGTGCGGGCCCTCAGGTAGCAGTTCGGAGGCCCGTTTCTCTCTACTCCTCTCCTGGATCTTCCTCATCTCCTCCGCGTATTTACAGAAGGTGTTGCCGAATTTGGACCACACTTTGCACGGAACCGTAATGGAGTTTCGGTAAGTGGGCTTCACCTCGCTGACCCGCATGAAGACCCCGTACTTATTGGAGCCCACGTCGAAGAAGAAGCGCTTGTTGTCGACCGTGAGCGAGGTGCCCTCCGGGAGCTCTGCCGGCTCCTCGTCCACGCCGTAGTCGTCGATGAGTTTGGCCAAAGCGTCGCGGAACTCGATGAGACCCTGCGCCGGCAGAGCGATGGTCTGGCCTTGCGCGCTTCCCAATCCGGGCCCCCGATTAACGGTCTGTCGGATCCTCAGGAACCGCCCCCTCTGGTTCTCTTTCAGATCCATGTAATATTTCCGATTCTCCCGCACTAGGAATTCGCTCTTGAGCGCCCGCCGGGGCTCATCCTGCACCATGTCCGGGTTGCTCGGGCCCAGCTGGGCGTAATGTTCGATAAAGTCCCCGAGATAATCGCGGAACTCCACGGCAACCGACATAGAGAGAGTGAGGCGGCTCTTGTTTCCCCCAGCTCCGACCTCGGCTATCTTTAGGAAGCGGCCTTTAACATTCTGCTTCACGTCAAGGTAGAAGCGCTTGTTCTGGATGTCGACGCGCTTGGAGGCGAGTTCCTCGGTGTCGTGCTGCAGCCGGGACATGGCGCCCATCGCACCCGGGGGCAGCGAGCCGGGGCCTGCGGTGGGCCCTCCGTGGTCACTGCCACTGTCTCTGTCCGCCATGATGCTGCCTCCCTGCTTTACCTTCCACCGTCTCCCTCTGCCTGCTGCAACCTCGACTGCCCGTCAAACCACTCCGCCGCTCTATCGCGAGACGAGAGAGGAGAAGAGGATGAAAAAATGAAAGTAACTGTAGTTTGGTTATACTGTAGTACTCCGAGCGGGCTGCGTTCAAGACACTCACAGTGTTTTTGCAACGTTTCACAGAAATTTCACTTCAGCCTTTAGTATAGCCCTATGTTGCAACAACTTGAAGTTAACCCCCACCCATGTGATCCTATAAAACATTGCAGTACTAAAATCAACCTAGATAGATAGATAGATAGATAGATAGATAGATAGATAGATAGATAGATAATCACACGTTTCTGCACACAGTCTAAAACCAATAACAGACAGAAGTGGAACAAAAGTCATACCAGAAGGGTATTTGGTTTTGGTGGTTCAGCACCACGGACAGTTGTTTGGGTTTTTCAGCACCATGGACAGTTGTTTGGGTTTTTCAGCACCACGGACAGCGAACCCGGACAGTCCCTCTGTAGGGAGAGAGACAGGGAGAACAGGGTTAGAGAAAAATTTCTGAATGAACTGTAGATGATGGCTGTGTGGGAGGCTGAAGGAGGGGGCTGACACACTGTGAAGCATCATGAATCATTACCCTGTGATTGGATTTACTTGTGTCACTGTTTCTCAATAAAAATGTTTCACTTCACATACACCTGTGTTAATCTTAGGACTTGTGGGTTAGGGCCATTGAATGTCCACAGGCAGTAGAAAATCATGCAAATTGTGATTTCAACTTTAGAAAGAAACTGTAATGTATTTGTAGTGTAATTATACAATTTACAATACCTGTGATATCAGTTTATATTGTGTATTACCTACGATGTATCCTCATGTCAGTTAAGATTTTTGTCATCGTTTTAGTACTTGATCATCCTGTTGACAGATTTTTTTGAACCCCACTGTTAAAGGTACAACAAATGTCCCTGGTGAAGTTATGAGGTTTTAGCAGCAGTGGCATTCATGGTCCCGGAGGGGCGGAGCAGACCTCACGAAGAGGAATGATGTGGGAGACTTGATGGATGCTGGATAGGATAAGGGCTTAATGGGATTGGACAGCTGCAGAATACTATTGATATCAAAAGACCAAATCTGGAAAATGCACACAGTGCCACCTATGCTTTAAGTGTAAACTTTAAACAATAAGCTTTTTAAGGAAATGTCCAATCCAAAGGCTGCAAAACAATAAAGTACAACAAACAGATGGGATTTGACTTTGCTCATGAGTATTGCCAATGATGTAGTAAAATAAGGGAAATAGGACTGTAAAATAAGAAATCTGGGAGAGATTAACAGACACATTCTGTATAGTAACTTAAACAAAAAAGGACCACTTTGCCACGGAGACAAGGAAGAGAGCACTGCTCCGACATTGGAGCAGACTGGGCAGTAAGTGTATCATGAGAAGCCAGTTCAAGTGACCTCATCAACACCCTGCTGCCATGCCGATACTTTACCAAATACAGCCACTCTGACAATTCCCACTGGTTCAGCACGAGTGTCAGGGCAATCAGGGAGGTAATTGGTGGCAGTCCTCCTCAGGTCAGTCAGCAGGAATAGGTTTTTACTCCCCTTCATGATCTCAACAAATCATTTACTTTCAAGGCTAATTTGGAAATTCTTAAAGTCCCCCTCCACTCAAAAATCTGTTTTTCTTCTTACTCTTACATTTGAAGGTTTGAGCTTCACCGTGCAGAATGATGTATGTGCAGAATTTGACACTAGAAGGCTGTTTTCACATTTATCTGCTGAAAGTGGAAAGTTTCTCTGAGCTTATTGAAAATCCAATTTTAAGGGGTGGGCCGATGAACATGATTTGTGACATCACAACTAGTTTGAAAGCCAATCCTGGTCCAATATTCAACTCAAGATAATTGAACTTTTTTATAGAAAAATTATATCAGACACAAATTATTATTCAAAGTAGAGTATTTTATATACATCTTAAAACAGGCCTGGGGGGATCTTTAAATTGTGTGTGAGGTCTCTGAGTGGGGGTTCTAATGAATGCATTAGTGGTTGAATGAATGAAGGAGAGCCAAATTGCTGAATGGGTGGGCAGTTGGGGGAAAGGGACAGGGGTGGGGGTGGGTCACTGGATGGATCACAGACTCTAGAGGTCTGTATCTTCCACTTGAAATGCAGGGATGATTACCCGGATTGGAGCAGCAATCAAAATAATGTGGAACTATCAGCATTTAACTTAAAAAGATAAAAACCTACACATCTGATAGCAATTAGGACCAAGGACAGCACTCAGGACTGAAACAAAACTGTGATTTACTATTTTGATCTTAGATTAATATGTTACAGTGAGGAAAGATGTACACAGAGTGAAGAGACAGACATTCATTGCACCAATCTTGCTGTGGCCTTCAGTCCTTTCGAAGCAGCATGTGATTGGCCTGTTGGGACAGAGCACTAAACCTGTCAAGCCTTTTCAGCACCATGGACAGAGACTGGTCCCTGATTTGACCCTGCTGATGGTGAAACAGGTGGATGAGGCAATGATGTGGGTGAACACTGATGAAATAGCCTCTCATACATTTTCTTTATCATGTCCCCTATATGACATTATATTTTATCCCTTTCTCAGGATGGACAATGAAAGGCTTTCTGACCTCTACCGAAGGGCGCACAGCTCCTGACAGAGAGGGAAAGGCAAATCTTATGAATGGCTTGATTGATGGATATAGAGATGGAGGCAGGGACTGGTGTGCTGGTTGAGGGAGGAGGGGATGCTTGTGGACACCATAAAAAGCCTGAGCATATTGTGCAAAGCTCTTGCTTCATTGGTGGAATTGTATTCAGTGAAAATTTTATTAGCTGTAGCTGAGCAGGATTGGCAAGTATTTGGGTAGAATGTCTGTCCACCATAATACCAGCAGATTAGGGTAACTGATGCTTCCACGTCTTGCCATAGAGTCATTAAACTGTACAGCATCCCAAGATAATATTAGTAAACTGCAATGACTCGAATAATAGTTTGGAAAAAGTCAGCTTTTGGGGTGTGCTCTCCTGTAGCGTGCATAGCGTGCATAGTGAGCATATACAGCATATATGGGTGAAAAATTCAAGGAAAAACCATCATAAAGTGTCTTAGTAAGGTGTTGGGCCACCATGTGCCACCAGAACAGCTTCAATGCACCTTGACATTGATTCTACAAGTCTCTGAACTCTACTGGAAGGATGAACATCATTCTTCCAAAAGATATTCCCTCATTTGGTGTTTTGATGATGGTGGTGGAGAGCGATGTCTAACACGTCAGTCCAAAATCTCCCATAGGTGTTCAGTTGGGTTGAGATCTGGTGACTGTGAAGGTCATAGCATATCATTCACATCATTTTCATACTCATCAAACCATTCAGTGACCCCTCGTGTCCTGTGAATTGGGGAATTGTCATCCTGGAAGAGACCACTCCCATCAGGATAGAAATGTTTCATCATAGTATAAAGGTGATCACTCAGAACAACTTTGTATTGATTTGCAATGACTCTTTCCTCTAAAGGGACAAGTGGAGCCAAACCATGCCAGCAAAATGTCCCCCAAAGCATAACAGACCCACCAGATCCCCTCACTGTAGGGGTCAAGCATTCAGACCTGTACCGTTCTCTTGGTGAATGCCACACATGCCCACTTTTCAAGAATATGGTGAAGGATGAGTCGTATCGTATGACCATATCACTTTTTTCCACATCTCTGTAGACCAGGGCCTTTGGTTTTTGCACCACTGAACTCTCAAATGTGCATTCATCTTTGTAATGAGGGGTTTATGCACTGCAACCCTACTATAATATCCCTCAATATCTAATTGTTGATCACGTGCTGCATTGACATTCTCAGTCACCTGAGGAAGAGTTGTTCTTCTGTTTTTCCTTACATATCACATGGATGACCCTCACAGTCATCAAATGTGCACTGTGACCACAATACAATTTCTGACCCTTTTTACTGATGTCTTTCCCATAGATCTAAATGCAGATGTCACTTTAGTCACTGTTCCTATTGAAACACCAACCAGTTGAGCAGTCTTTGTGACTGAAGCTCCTGCCATTGGTGCCCCAACAATGAACCCTCTCTCAAAGTCATTTAGATCTTTTCCTCTTGCCATCAACTGGGCCTGCTCAGCATTGTTATACATGTACACAGAGCATGACTGGATGATAATTGCTTAATTGTACCATGCAGTGCACCTGTGTGGAAGCATCTGCATTCGTTATGTTTCTCCACTCATTTATTCAGGTTTTTCCTTTAATTTGTCACCCGTCTGTATGTCTGAGGGCATTAAAGCTGAAAGTCTCTAAACTCCCTGCTCGCCTCGCCATGCTGAGGAATCCATTGAGAGAATTTCGCAGCGTTAGTCATCGCAACAACTATCCGCAGTGTGTGTAGTAGTCGCCTATAGTCTCTCTTGCACCTCTTGCACTGGAGATCCACAGTGGGCGCCGTGCAGGGCTTGGCTACAGACGCACTCTGTGCTGTGTGTCTGTACACTGCGTGCGTGATTTCTATTGCACCCACCCGCAGAGGTTTAACACAGTCGACCGGCATGGTCACATGCGGTTGGGTCGGTGGCGGTGTGCTGGTGGTTGCCCGGGTCATTAGGGTGTTTGCGCAGGACGTGGCGAGCCGACGCCAGTGACCGGGCAGGTGATGTTTGCTCACGTAAGCCGCTCGCGTTTGATGAGGGGCGCAGGGGACGCGGCTGGAGGGTGCGCGCTACTGTTGCATCGCCTCACCGGATAACCGCTGCTATCTCATCCTGTCCGTCTGTTCGTCCCTGGTTTTCTTCACTCTTTTTTAAAATATTTTGCTTACAGACAAACGGATTTGCAGGAGTGGAACTCTTTTCACGATCGAAATAAGTGGATAAAGGACCCGACCTTGCGTGTGCGTGTGCGCGGAGTGCGTATCGTTTCTTGTGATTCCCCTTGTACGCGCAAGCTGCTTTTTTCCTACCAGAGAGGCAATGCGCCCACCCATGCGATGCTAGCCTATTAGCTGGAGAGAGAGAGAGAGAGAGAGAGAGAGAGAGAGAGAGAGAGAGAGAGAGAGAGAGAGAGAGGTTTCAGCCCTGGATTCGAGAGGAGGCTAATTTACGAGTCTTGTTTTGCCTTTCAGGAAAAGGGGAGATAAGAGGGGGAGGGTGGTTGGTGAAGGAGAATGCAGCAATCACATTTTTAAGCATGCAGAAACGGGCCGTTTCCGGTTCCTAGGCTGGTGTGTCCCCCCATCCGAGGCCAGCAGCCGTATGGGGAAAGCAGCGGCAGACACAGATGGCATGGACACTTCCACAAGGTCTGCCGCTCTGCCCTGCCTGCTCTGCCGGAGCCCGTTCGCCGCCGTCTCTCTCTTCCAGCTCGCTCCGCCGCCCAGCAGCACTGCAGCACAGCACAGGCTGACGGCATGAGGCTTGATCCAGTGCATTTCTCCATGCTGGTCATCGGGGTCTCCTTCGCCTGTTACGCCCCGAGTCTCAACTCCCTCCAGGACCAGGCGTACCGATCAGCCGTGGTCATCGAGGGCGAGGTGCGCTCCTCCCCGGAGAACGTCTCCTCCCGGGAGCCCTACAGTGTGAATGTCAAAGTGCTGGACGTGTGGCCCGTCAACAGCGGCGGCCTCGAGAGGGAGCAGCTCGTGACCGTCGGGGACTTCGGTTCCGAGGCCCCGTGCACCACGGTGGAGAAGGACCACAGATATATCTTTTTCATGGACCCGACCGCCGAGCCCTTGGTATTCAAGGCATCGTACGCCCCTGTGGACGCTAGCGAGCCGGAGCTGAAGAAGGATGTGGAGAGAGTGTTGTGCGAGGACTGCGGTAAGTTTAAGGCTTTTCCGTCATACCTGCCATACACTCACACCGCACTATAAGGGCCACTGGAGCTGCCATGGTGATGTAAGGAGACAGTCACCGCTCTCTGGCTGCGCGTGCACGTGTGTAGTCTATACAGTGTGTCAGCGTGCATACACATATGCATGCGCGCATTGGTGCGCGATCCGATTGACACTTCAATCCACCATAACCCGGTCACCCATAATGAAATGAGAAGCATGGCAGGAAATGTGTGTGTGCGTGTGTGCGTGTGTGTGTGTGTGTGTGTGTGTGTATGTGTGTGTGTGCGCGCGCGCGTGTATGTGTGTGTGCATGTCATGTGGATCGGTGTGTGTGAGATAGTTGAATCTCTTAGTTAAACCTGGTGTTAAACCCACACAGCAGGATCCTCAGTGGATCTGACACTTCAGCACAGCCTGGATCTGCATCATCACATCATTTCAGTGAAGTTGCCTGCATGTGGAGTCTTAAGGTGGAACACAGGCAAGGAGCAAAGCCAGTGGCTGCAGCTCCTCTTTGTGTGTGTGTGTGTGTGTGTGTGTGTGTGTGTGTGTGTGTGTCTCAGAGAGAAAGACACAGTTAGGCAGAGCATGTGATGGGAGTCAGGGACACCAACCTTGTCTTGAGGTAACCTCTTTTCCAAACTTTGTATCGTTGCTTACAGCTAGTATAAGATGTCAAATCTGATCCCGTCTTACATCAGCAACTGTGGCAAAATCCTGACAATGACAGTTTGTGGCTGGTGGTAATAATTCAAATCTCTCAACCTGTTGCTAGTTTTCACCATGGATATCTGACATTATGCTTTTGGTCTTGTAATCCACCAAACAGAAACTCCTGTATCACTTCCTGGTTCTCAAATTAGAAATGTCTCTGAGACGGAGCTAAAACTGTGTGTGTATGTTCAGCAGCAGCAGCAGCTGAGCAGCCCCGTAAGAAACTCTATTTAACATATGGCCACTAGAATGACTTTCACTTAAATGTAACAAACATGACACCAGAAAAAAAAGACTATAGTACTAAAATGAGGATCGACACAATCTATTAACAAGTTGTGCACAGTTTTTCTCTCTCACACATCCTCCTATCATTTCTCTTAGACATTAAGAGAGAAAGAATCAGGGTCAACTCCTCAGCTCAGAAAACCCCATGAACTGACCTCTTAGTGTGACTTATGTACAGTACCAGTCAAAAGTTTGGATGCAATTTCTTATTCAAGAGAAGGGTTTGACTGGAACTGTATATTATTCAATCTGCTAGTTGCAAATGCTCTCACTTTTAACCGTAATCTTTTTCTCTAGAAGACAACACTGACTGATCTCTCTGATCCCCTCCACCTGTGATTTCAGTATTTAAAGCGCTACACTGCTTTTGGGATGATGCTACTATGGTTTTTACCTTCTACTACTGTGTTAAAGCTTCCTGTAGTAAACCTGAGTGGGGGAGCGTACACAGGCAGGAAGTAGCAATCCCCCTACTGCACAAAAGAGAGAGGAAGTGTCACACATTTCTCTAATATAAGCTATAAGAGCACCACTTGAAAGCCTTCAGGGGTTCATCATCTTTGTTATGTGAATGTGAGGACAAAAACCTTTGAAACAACATGATAAGGAAATAAAGAAACTCTTCATCCGTATAAAATCAAGAATCAACATCATTTCCGTTAATACGAGCCAGCAAGCGTTGTGTTAAGAAAGCGTTAAATCCTAATAGGAAGTAACTCAGATGTCTTAACAAAGGGTTCATCCAGCAGTTGAGCTAACAACATGATGTTCTATTTTTTACCTCCGTGACATGCTAAAATTATCAAGTTCTTTATTGATGAAGGTGCTGTTATAATCAGGCTTTGGTCTAAAACACATTTTCCAGGCAGGGATAAGCTCAGGGGAGGACATACCCACTTATGAGCTGATTCACCCCCCCAACACACACACACACACACACACACACACACTCTAAAAGCCAGAGATGCATGGAGAAACACAACCTACACAACCATTAGACACTCCAAAGTGTCAGGTGACACTATATAGTATGTGCTATGGCAACCAGTAGCCTCTGTATGTCCGCAGCATCATAACATCAGCACTGTTTGTTACTTGAACGCAGCTTCTGTTTCTCTTTCGGGATTGATTGGATTCATCTGCTAAAACTAACGACCGAAGTGCAAAATCCATGTCCAGAAATAGCCATGAGAGCGCTTTATGAAAATGTTTGTGCTCCCTCTCTTCAGTCAGCCCTCCTATTTTGAAGTTGAGTGGGGATCCGGTTCAAAAATATCAACTTCAGGTGTCCACTTGTATTCTTAGTACATCCCAAACACATGTTTGTTAAAGTATTACAAAATAACCCCCCTTTTGTAAAATCCTCTTGTGCCTGTTTACAACAGTTTGTTGTTGTTTGTTGGCCAGGACTCCCGCTGAGTTGTAGCTCCCTCACTGGCTACACCGACGCTCACTCATTTGCAACACTTCTTCATTAGGTTGATGCAGTAATGTCAGTGAATGAGCTACGACTGAGCAGGGATCCTGGCTGGTGTTCAGGCTGGAGATGTGCATGAGAGGATAATGTAGAAGGGTTTCATTTCAGACAGAAGTAGCTCAACAGTGTGTTAGGGTGAGGGGTGTATCAGCAGACACACACCCTGAGCCTAACCAATCCAAAACCGTGTCTAAACCCAGCCAGCCAATCACATCCGACTTGATGGGACGCCCACTTCTGTCCACACCCGCCACTTTCTGTCAACTTGCTTATATCCCCGTTGTGCCTTTGGCCTCAGGTACAAATATCTGGTGCATTTTTCAATATTATAAAAAGATGCATTTGGATATTGAGCATACGAGTTTATAGCTGAGACTAGGATAGATTTTTACAAACAATTGTGTACTCTTTTTAGATGTTAAAAATATAATCTATAATGCAGAGGAATGGCAAACTCTATGTTGCTTTATGTTGTCGAGCTGAGGACCTGAGTTACACTTGTCGCCTCCCTCCCAGTTTGATAACCCAGCACAAGAGGGAGCTTGATTATGAATGAAGAGAGAGTCCACAAGACAGCATTTACATTTACTATATGTTCATTCTGGTAATGCAACACTGCATTACTGCCATGTTTCCAAATTGACAATTTTACCCTTTTCATAAAATTGTTCGCAAGCAACCGTTTAAATCAGTAAAACAATATTGAACCTCATTAGCTAGATTGCTTGCTATATTTCTGGACTCCTTTCGCTTTATTTGAGGGCTTGTTTCACCAAATTTGCAACATGCAAGTTTCAATTTGCAACATGAGATCATTTTCTCACCCATGTTTCACATAAGCGTGCAAGAGATGTGTAGGACCTGCCAGTATATCTGGTATCTGCCAGTCGCAAGTAGCAGTAATTTGTGCAACCTGATGCTGCCACCATTTTCAATCTGTGTGTAAGCAGTGCTCGTAAATTGCTTTTGTGAAACGGGCCCCTGTTCTTGATATTACCGGGCTCCTGAATACGTGGGAGCCATGATACCAGCATTAACAGATACACAGACAATGATATAAATGCTAAGCTAATATCTACTTTAGACAACCAGTTATTAGGTAATTGTCTGGAGGTTTTATTCCGACTTTCTGCCAATGAATGTTGACATTTACAGAAAGCTACAGTTGTGCAAAGTGAGAGGCACAGACCCCTCGCTGTGAGAGAAATTATGAGACAGTAAATCTTTTTTGCGCTATAAAAGACAGCAGAGCCATCTTCCAAAAGCAGAGCCAATGTTGATTAAATGGCGAGAGCGGGCAGGTTCTCTTTCACTGTTTATGTTATTGAGTCTGTCATAGCTACTCCAATAACCTCTCTCCATGCCAGCCCACACATCTGACCAACACACAAAACACAGCTCTGGTGGGGCTGATTTACATGGAAGTCGCTGTATCCCAAAATTACAGATCAGACTTATAGAAACGGCTGCAATTGTTAGGAACAACATTTTCAGTTAGAAAATCGAGAACAAAGTTTATTCTATCCAGCATTCAAGGCTACAAGAGTTGAGTAGTTGATAGAAAATCGTGTCCTGAACAACTGAAACCTCATGTGTGTCTCCACTGTGAGCTCAACTGGCCTTCACTGCGCCCCCCCTGTTTTACTCTGTGAAAATAACTAGTGTGGACTGCTCGCACTCCCCTTTTAAAAAGTACAAAACCCATCCTATCTTACATCCCAGGCAGTCTAAAACGCAATGTAGGTCTTCTCTGATCATCGCTGTTGGCATGCCTTTTGAGATACATTGACAGTTTCCTCCTAAAATAGCTTTATCTGATGCCCAAACATGCTCCTGTCACTGATTCTCTGTCTAGTGCTGCACCCCCCTCCCCCCCCTCTTCTTGCTGTAGCTGACTGTAGCTGGAGTGTGTGGTTCAGTTTATGCCTGCCCTCCTGTCAGTCAGCCTCACTGAGGAGGAGAGAAACAGAGAGAGAGGGGGGAGGGAAAGAGAGGGAGACATCTTTAGCTTTGACATTACAAATAGATGCCGCAATAATGCATACTGTAAAACTACTAATAATAGCCAGCGCCTCATGGAGAGTGAGCACACTAGGTCTGGAGATAGTTTTATTGTGCCTAGAATATCTAAAAATGAATTTACTGCTGTTCTATCGTGCATTAGGGTTATCTCATATTAGCCTAAAATCATCTTGCTTTTAGTGCAGGTTTGTTTTACAGCATTAAAGGAATAGTTCAACATTTTGAGAAATACATTTCTTTGCTTTTTTTCACAGATTGAATATCAGTCTTATGCATTTATTGTAGAGTTTAGCCTAGCTTAGCATAAAGACAGAGTGAGTGAAACAGCTAGCCTAGATCTAAAGTTGAAAAATAAGCCTACGGACGCTTGTAAACCTGTATTTTGCTTGTTCAACCTCTACACAAACGTGCTGGAGCAGTGACTGTGCAGCTTGCTGAAGTTTTGTCTTCACAATGAGGTTGTGGTTGAGCTGTGGTACCATTGTGCCTTTACAGAGACCAAAACCGAAACCTGTGCTCACTGACACTGCACAGAAGCACCGGGCAGAGTGGAATCAATCTTCTCGTCTCATTCTTGGAAAGAACGCAAATACGCGTAATTCCCCAAATGTTGAACTACTCCTTTAAAATCACCATTGCGACCATGCAGTCTATGATATAGATCTCAGAAACTGAGTATCAGTGTATCAAATGTGCGTACAGAGTGTAATTGTGGATAGTGCTCATGCATGTGAGACTATGTTGACTACCTGACCTGTGCATGTAGGACTGTGTTTTTCCATATTAGCATCAGTGTAATTTCTTTGGGCTAACATGCGGCGCTGTCTCTCAGCTCAGGTTCACATCAGCGTTCACAGCAGCTGGAGGGCAGAACCACTCTGGCATTGATCTCCAAATCCCAGAATTAGGAGGTTTTTGCTCTGGGGCAGCACGTCAAAACAATCCTTGCAACAGGAAACATATCCAAGGCCGCACCCTTGAACAAGTCGTTAAACAAATCCCAGTGAATTTCAGCTTTCATTATGGCTTTCTTTGGTGCTAACACATTTAGGTGAACAATTGTCTCCAGTCAGCGGTGAGAGAAAGGTGTTGGTGGAGATTTTCTGGCTCCTTAGTGCATGAATCTCATGTTGACACTGCTCTTTGTACTGTTCAGGACAATGGGAACGATTCTTTATGAATTATTTAATTAAGAGGTATTCCTCTTTAAGACAGTGTAAAGGTGGCGCTCAGACTGACGTACGTACATACTGTACATTTATGTGAATGCGCATCCAGGAAGATTCACTGGTTGAATCAGTGACTTGACAAGACTCTGTGTGTGTGTGTGTGTGTGTGTGTGTGTTGCAAGAGGTCTCTCACTTGTCTGTCTCATCCTTTTCCCCTCTTTGTTGCGTTATCTGTGTCTATTTCAGACACCCTCTGTGTGTCTCTTTCTCTTCTGTTTCTCTCTCCTTCTGTCTCTCTCACTGTCCTTGTCTCAACAGAGCATTATACCTCTGCACACACACACACACACACACACACACACACACATACACACACACACACACACACACACACACACACACAGAGCCATGCCAGTTAGCTGTTGCTGTTGCTGCTGTGCTGCAGATGCCCCAGTGTGCTGTCATTAGCAGGGAGATCTGGGGCTGCTATAAATTATGCACACTGAATAACAGAAGGCTGAGGATTTCTCCTCTCTGCTGCCTGCATGTATGTGTGTGTGTGTGTGCGCGTGCGAGCGACAGGATGTATAGACCACATCTTTGCTTACTTATGTTCTGCTGACATTATACTGATCAACTTTGCTCGTCGATGCGTCCGTATTAGCGCACTTCTCTGTGGCTCAGCTCACTCATGACCGCCTAACTCTTGTACATGTCCTTGGTTGTGTAGCGTGTGTGAGTGAATGTGTGTGTATACGTGTGTGTCCTTGCTTGTGAATAATGTATCAGCACTCATCTTTTCCAGCAGTCAGCCTTAGTAGAAAACTCTGACACATGCCTCTTAAAGGGACCAGCCCAGCGCCACATGGCTCAGTTTGTGAATGAGAGAGGTCTTTGTGTAAACCCCACTCACACACACACACACATACACACACGCACACACACACACCTACACACACGCACACCTACGCACACACACACACACACACACACACTTAGAAACACACAAGCACACACATGCAGATTTACTGCACACACCACCCACACACTCATGCGGCTGGTGCTGCACACACCCTCCTCACTGCATCAGCAAAGTGCCTGTTTCAGACAGGATGGATTTGGCTGATGCTCTCTGCTTCTCAGTTAAGATTATTTTCCCACAGAATTAGATTAGACACCGAATTCAAAATGGTATAAATAGAAATGTATATGCAAAGGACTTGTCAGCTGGTATTCCAGATTAAACATTAAAAAAATTGCAAGTTCGCTACTGTTTCGATACATCTAAGGCGTCCTACTCTTTTCTTGGAAAGCCATTGTAATCTTTGGCATTCCTCTCCATAAGTAGCCCTGCTGTGCCAGACTGTAAGGGGTTGGCATGCAGTCAGTGAACGCCTGATATTCATGAAGTTGTAAAGTGGCATTTTCACCTGTCACTTTGGGTAACACTTCATGAGAAAAAAAACTGCTCTGTGTTACACCCGAGGTGCTCTTGAGCAAGGCGTTTAACTCATGAAATCTGTTTGAGAGGTGATGCTCAGTGGCTGTTCTGGTCAGCTTTCATATGAACGTGAGGCGCAGCATCACTGAAACACAGAGTGCAAACAATTCTTGGAAAAGAAAAGGATTAAAACATCCCTTTCATGCTGTATCAGGCTATCTTTGGCTCAGAAAGGTGGGCTATCTTTATCTCTCTTTGTTGTGGTGATCTTTGATTGTGACAGGTAGAGTATCTTCATCTGTCTTCCAGATGTCGTCCTCTATCTCTCTAGATGTTATCTTGGACTATAGTAAGTTTGTGGTGGATTCTTTGTATACTATATGTTTGATCCGTTTATGCCTTATGTGAGCATGTCTTTGACCACACAGAAATAGTTGTATTTATCACTGAGAAGGAGTGGATCCTTATTTTCTTATGAAGGAACATTCTGCACATTAATTGAAAGGATGTTGGCAATACATCGCCTAATTCCAAGTTATGAAACGATATTTCAGCTTCTCTTGCCAGCTTGCTTCAGGATATTGAGTCTTTTTATTCTTGATTTGGTCAATTATGCTACAATTCCAACAACTCCCAAGATTGATTTTAGCTCATTTCTATCTGCACCAAGGTGAAAATAAATACTGTAGATTTGGTGCAGCGCATGAGGTGTATCACCATCATCTGCATCAGGAGCACTGAATCAAAAATAATTTGACCAAATAGTGACATAAGAGGAAGTTATGATAATATCTCTTAGCTAAGACACATTTGTGTATTATTTTAATCAAATCATATTATGTATGTAGATCTTGTTGAGTGTTTTGCTTTGTAGTAAAAGCAACTAGTATACAGTAAGACATAAAGAGACTGATTCCTCCATTATTAGATTTTTGTATTTCAATCCAGCAAGTGTTTTTTGGCTGATGAAATTAATATTTTTGCAAAATGTTTAAATATGTAAAGGTGCCCCTGTAATTCTTAACATTTGAACATGTATGATTAGAGAAGAAATAGCACAGGCTGCATGTGATATTTATTCTGCTGTTTTCAGGGTTGTGGTCCTTCCCGGTGATCTAGGGTGTCAATACCATTATTAACCTCATTCACTAAGGTCTACTGTCTGTCTTCGTTAGTGTCATTCATTTATCTACCATGTGTCACCTGGGTACCGGTGCATACATTTCAGCTTTGAAAACAGATGTGTGCAGATGCAGTTTGACTTTATAGATCATTTGTATTTATATTATCTGTAGTAAGAATAATCATGTTGTAAAATAAGCCCGAGGTGTCTAAGATAGGCTGTGTTTGACTGTCCGTGTTCTTAAATAAGAAGACTGAGGCAAAGATAGCAGTCGTCCTCTCTCTTGTTCTGACTTTCATACATTATTACTGAAAACTGATATGATTGAATTAATTTTACAGTGGCTAACAATTGAAAACCCCCCACCTTCTTCTCACCAGGGCAGAGAGGAGGTCAAAAGTCAAATAACTCCTTTTCCTCTGAGCTTTAAACACATTTTAAACCACAACCAGGCAAGATTTTTAAGTGGAAATACAACATCTTATAAGCCTAAATCCCATCCCTCTTTTTTTGATTTTTTATACATTGTATTCGCGGGGAAAAAAAACGACAACAACTTATTTTAAGAGTGAAATACAAACTGTCCCTTTAACAGCAGTAAATGAGTGCTCCTTCCAGAGAAAGTTGGACTCACCCACAATGAATCTTTAGTCTCTCTCGTCTCTTTGGTATAAAACATCACAGGCTGACCGGCTGATAAAGGAGCATGCTGTGATCAATTTACTGAGGTTACATTACAGGATTTCTGGGAATTGAACTTCAAACATTAAAAACTGGTTCCTCTCGGTGCTATTTGGAGCAGCCAACATGCAAAGTTGCCAAGTGCAGATTTAATCCTCAATAAACGTTTGTCAGTGCAGTGCAGTGCATTCATCTAAGTGGATATGGACATGCCAATGGGACTTCAATGGACAATAGTGCCAGTCAAACGTTTTTGGGTTTTTTTCAGATTTTTTTCATAAGTTGGAGACGTTTCTTTTCCATCAAACAAGGAAGAAAACTAGAAAAATTTCAAATACACTTGCTGTACATGAAGCATTTACACTGAGGTGAGCTTCTGAAACAACAGTTTGTTCTCTTTATTATTATCTATGTAGTGAACAGTCTGCACCCCAACGGCTTTTAGGGTAACTTTTGATAGATGTAAAATTGGCATATACAGTATGTAACTTAAATTACTTTTTTACTAATTTACTACAGGAGCTTCTTATGAAGCACTTTGTATTTGTTCCAAAACGTCACAGATCATGGCGTGGAAAGCACACATCAACACATCAATTTAGAGGACGTCTCATATGTGCATGTATATACTCTTTTCAAAGGTACCACACCAGCATGATTGATAACTTTTTCTAATTGTGGAATGTTGGATAGAAAAATGGAAACTTGAAACATAGAAAATCAGAGAGGTTTGATTTCTATTTGTATTATTTCTCTTGGGCTGCCTGAGAGGGCGGGATCTATATGCCCGACTCAACTTATGTCTGATTGGCTTCATTATTTATGTTTCTCTTTGTTCTCTGTCTTCAACTGTGTCAGTGATCAAATCAAACAGCCAATCAAACGTCATGGTCAGTATTCAAAGTGACCGATCAAATGGACGAACTGTCTATTGCATCCTCTCCTCCAAAGTCTCAAAAGTCAACTTGACGAGCGACCTTTCCACTGTAAGGAAGGTCGAGTTAGCGCTCATCACAGTCCCTCGCTTGTGGGACCGCATTTGAGCAGAAATGCTTCCTCGCAAGGATGGTTTTCTGCTCGCGGATACTGTTCTGTGAGCTTGTATCATGTGCATGTGCCTGTTTTTTATGAGCGTGGGTTTTAAGACTAATTAAACGCCATACAGGGGCAGCTTGTCTCACCTATTGTCACGCCTGCATTCAAGGATTACATCCGGTCATAGCCACGTGCAGATCCCGAGTCCCAGACCCCAAGCTGTTGCAGTTGTTAATTACTTGAATATGCTATTGAACATACTGTTGAGTGTATTGTGTGGAAGCATATGTTGAGATGTTTAAGAGGATTATTGCCTCAGATTGTTTAGAATTAAACAAGTTTACTGCCCTTTGTTTGTGATACAAAATTATTTGCAACATTAATCCCCTCTAGACTGGGTTTCATTTCCCAAAATCATCTTCAGGCTAAAATGAACTTAGTCCAAGGAGTTACAATGGGACTGTCTCAGCCTGGAAATGCTTTTAGGAAATGGGGTTTTAGTCTGCAACCACACTCTGAACCTTGCTAGCTACATTTACCAAGAAAGTAGGAATATCAGTCATACACGGTGTAAACTGAATGTTATTAAAGGTGCAGTGTGTAGAATTTAGTGGCATCTAGTGGAACAGACTTGGCAGAACTGGAATATAATATTCATAAGTATGTTTTCATTTGTGTATAATCCCCTGAAAATAAGAATTGTTGTGTTTTCGTTGGCTTAGAATGAGCCCTTTATATCCTTATAGGGAGCAGATTCTCTTGAGGCTGCCATGTTGCACTGCCATGTTTTTACAGTAGCCCAGACTGGACAAACCAAACACCGGCTCTAGAGAGGGCCTTCTGTGAGTTTCGCGGCCACCATAGGTTCTTCTACACACTTAGAAGAGGAGGGGTATTCAGTTGGTTGCAATCCGCAACCACTAGATGCTTAGTTTTTCTAATTTAACTTGTTACAATATGGATAAAAAACAGCAGCTTTTGAACTAGGCTCAGAACAGGATGAAAGAAAAGGCATGAGACTGGAGGCATCATTCCATTTGTTTTTTTTATTGGGCAAAAACCTGAACAAAATCAAAGACTGTGTCTGCCTAACACTGACAAAATTCAGACAAATCAAACATTTGGTCTGAAGTGTCTTACAGAGGCTGTAGCAACTATTTTCAGTCACTGCCTCATTAAAAGAAGTATAAAGAACAAAGGATGGGTCACCGTTGCAGCTATGTGTTACTACAAGACATCGGTTACCAGCTAAATGATGGACTAACGTGTACTGAAACATATTTATAAAGAAAGATGGAGGAATGTCCTGAGTTGAGATGAGATGATCTGCAGTCAGCAGGATGACCACAGCATCACTACAGGACACATGTGAGGGAAAAGAGGAAAAGAGGGATTTTAATTCACAGCTCAGATCATACATTACTAAGCTGCTGGAGCATCTATACAGAAACATTTATAGCACCAGTTCCTCCTGACTCACAGTATGCATTTACCTGGGCTGAGGAGAGGACTTCTCAACTAATCAACTTTATAGTGATAGTCTAACTTCTACAATCTGACTTTGTTTCTTTTTTCAATCTGTGGCAGCAGCTGCATCTACTGCCACAGTGTTTATGAAGCATGGACACACTGCATTACAAGGCTAACATTAGTTACGTAGGCTAGCATATTTAGCTTTGTCGTCCTGGGCAATATGGTAAAATCAATATATATATATATATATATATATATATATGGCTCTCAAGCTGTATGCTGTATATTTACATAAATATAGTCTTCCTCATGAGTTGGTGCCTCCGCCAAATGTGCATTTACAGGGAAAAACTGATGAGACTCACCTACAACAGTGGGATCTGTGTGCGGCCATAACCGGAAATAATCCTTGAATTCAGGTGTGATGATAGGAGAGACAAGCAGCCCCCACCAGCCAATCAGACATAAGTTGAGTCAGGTGCTTAGACCCAACCTTCTCAGGCAGCCTAAGATATCAATAGAAATAAAACCTCTCAGAGGTTCTGTTCTTCAATTTTCCATTTTTCCATTTTTTTATCCAACATTCCACAAATAGACCATTGGAGAAAATAAACAAAATCTTAATTATACATTGATCTGATGTACAAAAAATACAACTTTATAAAATTTAATTCAATTTTCCAAATCTCTATTTTTCATTTTCTGTATGGAAAATTTAACTGATAAGTGTTACACTGACCTATTAACATATTATCATGAAAATAAACACCAAGCCAGAAAAATCAAAAGACAGTAGCTAGCACCAGAGAGGATTACAATTTAACATGCGAAATACTGGCAAATGAGTCAAATTAACTTTAAAACACAAGGAACATGGGGCTCAAGAAAATGTACCCTCTGTTGGCAACAGAATGGATCAGGACACTGAAGTACCGAGTGAAACATAGGTAGAGGGTTTTATATTTCCAGGATCTGTAGATATTTTACACTTTCAATCACCTTCAAAACCTTCAAAGTTGTAAAAAAGGTGCACTTGCTCTAATCTACATGGAGGTTGTCACGAAGTCTTGGGTTGTATGAACTAAATGCAGAATCACTGTGGGCTTTAGTCCTGGAGCGAGGAACAGTGAGCTGTCACGCCCAACAGTGTACTGTATGTCTCTAGCAGCCGTAGTAACCTTAACCACATGGTTATTATTGTAACCATGACAAAGTTGTATATTAACAACATTTCTTAACGATAAAACCTAATGGCAGCACATACAGACAGAAAAGAATGGGACCAAGGACTGAACCCTGGGGCACACCACAAGAATTAAATCTCAGCATCTTTGTTTTGTCTTTCAAAGCTGCAGTAGGGCATCTTCTTCCATCAGCGTCTTTGTTTGGCCTCTCAAAGGGGCAGTGGGACATCTTTCTTCTATAGAATCTTTAGCTCCTCATGAAGGACGGATGTGATCAATGCTTCAATCCCCTTATCAGGAGAATTGTGTCTGTTAGTCTGCTTTATAAGCCTGCAGTTAATGGTGTGTGTGCGCATGTTGGGGGGGAGGGGGGTGGTGATGGGTGAGATGAGAGGTGAGAAATGGTGGGGTGAGAGGTGGATAAGAGATGGAGGAGAGGGAGGCGAGAGAGCAGGATGGATGAAAACAGGAAAGGAGGCAGAGCTGAGAGAGAGGAGGGAAAATGGATGGATGAGAGGAGGGAAAATAGAATAGAAAGTGTATGGAGGGGGGGTGGGGGGGCAGGAAGAGAGAGGGGATGAGAAAAGATAAATGGAAGACAGGTGGGGAGCAGGATGACTTGCACACGACTCCCAGCCCCGAGAAAGAAGAGGAGAAGGGAGAGACAGAGAGAATAGCTTTTCCCCACCGTTCTGCCCGCAAGCCCTTCATTAACTATTCATTACCAACTCTGCACATCCTCTCTATCTATCTATCTATCTATCTATCTATCTATCTATCTATCTATCTATCTATCTATCTATCTATCTATCACTATAACTTACTCTTTCTCTGTCCATATTTCCATACATGCCTAGTTTTCACTCTTTTTCTGTCCTTCCTCCATTTCTTCACTTCTCTCAGTCAAACCTTCCCCCTGAATCCTCCTCTCTCTCTCCCTGGCTTTCTCACACCCACTCCCTTCTCTCTCTCTCTCTCTCTCTCTCTCTCTCTCTCTCTCTCTCTCTCTCACGCTCTCTCTCTCTATCTATCTATCTAGCTATCTATCTATCTCTACCTCTTACAAAAGGCTTGACTGTACATCTAAAGCACAAGACAGCCTCTGTGTGTGTCTTTGGAAAAAACCTGATTTCTGTTGAATCTGAAGGGGTGTATTTATACTTAAATAGATCTCACTGCAGCCAATAGAACAATGCACAACACCAGCGATGAGAGACAAGGTCAAGTCAGTGTGCGTGTGTTTGTGTGTGTCGATGTGTGTGTGTGTTTGTGTGGCTACGAAAAAACCGAGAGGGGAGGAAGGGAATGATTTATTGACAATCACTCTCGCAACTACGTACACACATCCACTCACGTTCACTTACACACACACACACACACGTAGAATGATTGTCCTCATCAAATGTGGATGTGACAGGCAGACACACAAACATACATTGCTAAATATTCTCTGTTTACTACACACACACACACACACACACACACGGAGGGTTGCCCTGGGCTTGTATTGCTGCTGTGCAGAGGTTAGCTGGGTGATACTGCATGCAGGCCTGTTGTGGCTGCTATCATTCAACAACCAATGCTCATCTCTCCCCCTCTTTCTCTCTATCTCTCTCTCTCTCTCTCTCTCTCTCTCTCTCTCTCTCTCTCCTGCTCTTTCTCAATCTTATTTTCCCCTTTCTTTCTGCCTTACATCCTCTCTCTTTCTCTATCTCCTGCTCCCTCCCTGGTTTCCATGGTGACAGCTGTGCGCTGCAGAAATCACACTGATCGGAGAATGAGATAGAAGGAGCTTCTCTCTTTATATACATGAACACACACACACACACACACAGGCACACTCACACACACAAACACACAGTATGTTTGCAGATTCTTCTATTATGGTTATACAGAGACACTGACACACACACACACACACACATACAAACACACATCAGTTTCCTCTCCACGTCTTTGTACATTTTATGAATGTACTGTGCTTTTTCCCTCACTATCTCACTATTCTGTCAGCTGACTCACACACACATACACACATTCAGCCCATGTGTGCAGGCATGTTGCCGGCCATGCCTTCCCGGGGTGCCATACCTGTCTGTGAACACACCTAATTGGTTTGGCTTCCATATCACTCTCTGTTATTGGATCATGCTTAGCAAGAAATTAGATCAATTTTGTTGATGCCTGCCTCGCTGGGCAGAGAGAGAGAGAGAGAGAGAGAGAGAGAGAGAGGAGAAGAGAGGAGAGGAGAGGAGGGAGGGAGCATCAGCTGACCTTGAAAGGAGAGGACCTCTTGATGGACGGCTGATGGGAGCGCTGGTCACGTGTGATTGGTTAGTGGAGCAGGCCGGTCACAAGCTATTGGCCAGACGCTGCTGTCCATTTGTGCCCCCCCCCCCCCCCACACACACACACCCCCACCCCCCACCCCTCCACCCATCTGTGCTCTCACTGAGGAATTCTCCCATCACTCAGTGATACAGAAGGCTTGGATCAGCAACTTACAGTGCACACACACACACATGCACACGCATGCACATTCAATGCACGTTGACACACACAGACAATCACACATATCCATCAGCGCAGACAATAAAATGCACACGTGCACATCTGTGCTTCACACATGTTCTCATGTGTGCACTCTTTCTCTCACACACACACGGTTTCCACAGCGCTGTGAATGTGTGTGTGTGTTTGTGTGAATCTACTCTAATTGCGTTCATGCACATGTATTTCAGAGTCTCTCTCATTCTGTCTTTTTAGAGATAACTGAAAACTGTTGTGCAGGCTTTGCGTTTTTAAATGTATTATCATGCTAAACCTCAACCTCACACACATTTCCCTCCATCTAAAAATTATTTCAGTTTTATCCACAATATTTTTTCTGTACTTGTTAGGAAGCAGCGGCACCAAGACAAGACGGTTTTGCAAGTCCTTAGAAGAGGTTCACAGGATTTATTAGCTTACTTTGAGGTTCTCCAGTCTATTTACTAATAATCTTACTAGTAAATATAGTTTCCCTTTTGGATTTCACAACCATTCAAAGGTTGACATCAGACAGTAATGAAAAATGACATTATTGTAGCAAAATGCTGCAATATAACAATATGGGCTCAGGTTAAATGGTCTCTTAAAGGATCGTGCTGATTCTAATGTATTTTTACTGAAGTTGCTGATGTCTCTAAATGTCTATATTTCCATCTTACAAAGGTGTTTAGTGCTTCACCCTATAAATCCCTAAAAGAGTCTCACTGTTGGCCCACTCAGTCAATTTGATTTGTCAGTAGTTTCTTTTGTGCCTGTCTGTTTTTAAAGAATACCATTTTTAATATACAGCACCAGTCAAAAATTTGGACACACTCTCTCGTTCAAAGGAATGGGAAGGTGTGTCCAAACTTTTGACTGGTACTGTAAATCTAGTATGTGGAATAAAACTTGTATATTTCTATGTGTTCATTAAAGTACTCTGATGTTTATAAGATTTATGCACAGTCAGAATCCAATTTTTTTGTCTTGTAGTGGGATCCTTGTGCTTTCTTACATGTGTTTTTGGTAATTAATGCAGTAAAAATGAGGCTATGATGTCATATACAAAAAGATCAATTGAACTACTTATTTAAAAGATCATCTGTTCCACATCCTAATGTACCCTATAGGTGCTAACAAGTTTCTGGCATTGACAGAGTGGTTTTAAGACCTTTACAATAAATTCCTCCTCAGCTTTTGTGATTTGGTTTTTGGAACATCCAGCAGTAGAAGCAGTGCATGCTGAAAGGTTGGAAATGTGTTGTACAGCTTTTTAAACCTAAGAGGATCTGTGATTAAAGATTCAACCATTAAGAATAAACCCATTTAAGAATTGTCATTTTTAAATTAATCATCACATCTAAAATTAGGTCAGTGAAAGTCTGCAATTGATCAATCATCTTTAAATATAATTTGGAATTAATACACTGGGATATTAGAGTAAAAGGTGTTTGATGATGATGAGTAGTCATTTTGATGTAAAATAACAATGCAATAACACACATATATGCACACAGGGGCAGCTACATTCTCCCCATTACTGCATTACTCATTTTGGAAGGAGAAACTCATGAGGATGTTTGTACCCAAAGTCACATGAAAAATAAGGTCAGATGTTAAAAATGGGTTAAAAGCGGAGAGAGAATTTGTAGTGATTCAATCAATCTGACACTGTCACATCCATGAAATTTGGATGTCCTATCCATGAAGGGTAATTTCCTTCTGGTTCTCAGCTAACACTCCCAGGCCGACAAAACCTCCGTGTTGCCTGAGTAGAACGTCCCAGAGAGGAATGAGCTCATCAGGAACCAGGTTCACCACTCACAGCTGCTTCAGGCTGACTTTCACCACTCATTTCCACACTCACCACCATAAAAGCCCAACAGTCTCACCTCAGACTCACCAGGTGATCAGTCTCATCTGGATGATTGTTAAGTGGAGCTGCTGTGGTATCGGCCACAACGCAACATAGCCATCTTAAAAATATAATATAGAGCCTATGACTCACGTTCCTCTCAAATTAAGTTAAGCAATATTACAGCTGAGTTTATTTATTTATTATAAGAAAATTTTAGATTTTAAGTCCTATTACTGGAAGGGATTAGTTGTTAAAGGACAGTTCCACCCAAAAAGCTATTTTGGTTGGTGTAATTTGCCAATCCTAGATATCATGTTTATGGACTACTCATACGTGTTTAACAAGTGTTAGAGGAAAGGTAATTGGTACATTATGTTCACAGGTAACATTTTTTCCAGTCATGATGTGTCCTGTACATTCTGGTACCTCACAGAGGTCGTGGGGAGGTGCTGTGGTGGATGATGGCTGTACAGTGCACATGACTTTCACACCTGAGGCCGTGATGTCCCACATGTGGTTGGGTTTAGGTAACTGGCTGCTGTCTGTAGCCATATATTTAATGGACAGATAAAAGAGTGATATAGATTGTCTCGTCTAACTCTCAAGCTATTGTTAGGGAGAGACAACTTAAATATAGACAAAGTGAACACACTCTTGTTATCATGCTTTTGTTGCTCTGAGTGGACATTAACAAGAAATAAAATACATTTGCATACAACAGCATTTGCAGATATGGTGGGTATGAACATTTAAGGATTTTGCAGATATGTTCATTAATAATGCTACTTTATGTTGATAAAAACTCAATCTGGGCAACATTGCGTTTCTCTCGAAATGTATTTGCTGTTGCAGATTATTAGTGTATAAAGATAGTTTCTAGGAGAAATTTGCTGCATAATTAAAGCCACCTTCATGTAAAAATAGCAACTCAGTACGAGAAGTTTGGCAGTTTGTCTGGGAAGGAACTTAAAATGTTTGAAATCAGCTGAATCCATACTACTGAAGGGCATTTAATCACATTTGAACACATACAAAATGTGCTGATAATCACAGACTGGTGATTCATAAAGTTGAAGAAGATCTGAGGGAGGATTTTTTTCATTTAGGGTGGCCATCTTGCTCTGGCTACACGGTTAGAACAGCGCTGAGAGAAAAGCTGTGTCCTGACCACTAATCGCAAATGTGATTAAATTGACCACTTCAGGTAGTTTGGAGGGAATGATTAATAGAGTGACAGAAGGATTGCCTGTTATTTAACACTGGATGTATGGACAAACTGGCTGTCCTCTCCTTTTCCTCCTGTGTGTCTTAACCTCCTACTCGTGTGTGTGTTTTGCCAAGCTTTAGAAAAATATTCCAATCTGCAGAGACCTAAATTTCGTTTTAACACCTCACTCCCTTTCTCCCACACATTTTAAATGAACTCCTTGGTTTCGGAGAAGTCACAGCTATCATTCCTGTCTGGTTTTAACATCAGTTGTGCTTCATGTTTCGTGTGCTGCCTCGCCACAGTGACATGATATAAATATGTTAACAACTGCTTGTGTGTTTGTAGAGTAACACCTTGACTCATTCAGACTTTGAAAGGGAAGCAGAATCTCTATATTTGCAACACTTTCTATGTACATATTTGATTCCACTGTGTTGTTTGTTTCTCCTTGCTATATTTTCTGTCTTTTGTTTGCTGGCATTTCTAGGTTATTTACTGTTGATTATTTCTAATGTATTTACTGACTGTGAAGCACTCTGTAACTTGCTTTTGAAAAGTGCAATACAAACAAAGACAAAAGAAGATTATTCTCTGAGGTATTTTGTCATTGTGAGTCTAAATGTCAAGTCCATACTGCTGGAATTGGCCTAAAGTCGCCCCTCCCACAATGAAATCTCATCTCTTCTCCACATATGGTACATTGTTATTAGATTACAGTTCCCATGATTTCCTCGTTGTCTCCTGCAAAATATCCAAAGCAAAATGCAAGACGAGAACAGCAGGCAGGCTGCTTATTGTCCTCTGAAAAACTATTTGTCACGACTGGAGTAAAGAGAGTAATCTGGGCAGAATAATAAAGATTCCCAGTAACTCATCCTTGTTTTATATGAGTTATACACACATTCTTTATTGGAATTACTTCCAGCGAGCACTATCCTGACGTAGGGCCTAGAAAAAGGTTAGCCTTGTAGGGTTGTTGCTGCATTTATTTCATCTCAGAGTAGCTATATGGCCTACTGTATGTGATTAAAGATAAAATATGTAATTTTTTATTTGCATCTTGTGTAGCTTCCATCTAGTGATGCAGATTACATGTGTGTAACAGCAACAGGCATAGAAGACACAATCAACTCCACTCGCTGTAGAAAAACTCCACAATAGCTGCTCCAGTTTTTTATTTTAATTTTAAAGTGGCATTCATTTACTTTTTTGACCACTTGGGGGCGGAAGAACAAGCTGTCCACACAACATTGACATATTATCACTGCATGAAGTTGATATGGTGAACATGTTTGCTAACACTTGCCTGTTTACTCATCCAACAGACACGGAGCAACATTAACATTCTTTTCGAGTCGTGGCTACCTGATGAATATTCACTCTCCTAGCAGCTCCTTTTTGGTCTCCACTGACCCCTGAGAAAAAATATCTGGCTCTTTAGCTGCTAAATGCTCCACTATGTTCACCAGCTAGTTACTAACTTTGTCTGACTGTTGTTTGGGTACTGAACAGGTAGCGACAAGAGCTTTTCTGCTGAACACAGCTCACGACTGCTACTGGAATCAAGGCTGATGAAAGCAGTGAACAGTAAAGTAATGGGCTGTAAAACCAAAACAACAAGCTGAAATGCTGTGTGAAGCTTATTTGATTCTTTGTTAATATAAAAATATTGATTAGTGCAGCTTTAAAGTCATGAATGCAAATTATTTTGTATGTGTGTACCAGCAAGTGAAACATGAATGTCTCAGAGAGATGTTATCTTGTTCTCAACTCAGCCCTCAGAAAAGAGGTGGTCTCATACTTTTTATTTGTTGGGTTTCATCAGTCAATAGTAGCACAAACCAAGACAGTCTAGTTGAGTTGAGTCAAGATTGGGAATCAAACAGTGGATCCAGTCCTAACTGAGACTGTAGCATCTGGAGCCTCATCTAAGAAAATACTAAAATAGCAGGTAAATTATTCCAAAAAAGATATGATGACAGTGACACTCAGTGCTATTCTTCAGTGTAACTCAGCACTAGCCAGGAGCCATGGAGAGAGAGACAGCATCTGGTGATGTTGAGATGATTTACTCTGGTGTGAGGTGGAATTATATATCAACAGTGTTTGTCGAGTCAGTGACAAGACTAAATCTCACAAAATGTGAGAACTGGATTTAAGGATGTGTTGTGAGTCTAAAAATCATACTTAAATCCTACTTACGTAACTGCAAGCTGCTTGGATGGTACTTCATGGAGGATCTATTTTTTTTAGCTCCATTGAGAGTTTGTATTTTTTCCCCACATCGACTTCCACTTCTGTAATGTTCTGACTTTTCTGCACCGTTTGTGGCAACTCCAAGCCCATTGGCTCCTACTGAAGGTGTAAGTCTTTAAAAACTTGTCACCAAACATAGTTTCACTTTTAAAAAAGGGTAACTAATGTTTTGAAACAGCTGGTCACTGGTAGTTTTTAGCAAACGTTACTCATACAGGAATAAAAAAAGCATTTTGTAGGGACTGTTTTCAGCAGCAGATTAATTCATATTTGGTGCTTTAGTGAGTATTTACGGCAGCTGGACGGTGTGTGTGTGTGATTCACTCAAAATAAACTACAGTGTGTGTGCTCAGGGTAATGAGGGAACATGTAACCCAGTGCAATGGTGTGGCTCACTGATGTGTTTCTAATAGTTTTAGACATCAATGAAACTCTACGACACAGAGAAATAAGATACATCAGGCTGTGGATACAGAGGCAATACTTGTTACGAAGAATAATTCATTGTTGGTTTTGGTCTTTTTGGATTTGTTGAAAATAAGTTTGTGCAAAATATAGAATATCAACATATCCTTAAACAAAACCCTGGGTTGTGTGGTGGCCCAGTAGCTTGATAACCAGATTGAATTGCCATTTAGTTTTTGCACTAACCAATAGTGAGTGACATATTGTCGTTTTCTGTCGTTATCATGGAAGAAGCAGTTGTAGCAGTTTTTTACACCTAATGTATTGATACACCTAATGTATAAATACATTAGGTGTATCAATCTCATTCATATTTTTCTGGTGCCATTTCTCTGGCTGTGTATATACAGTACATATACATGTCATTCCCTTCTCTCACTTCAAATGTTTTCTGTTACTGTCTGCTGTCCAAAATATCCAATGAAAGCAAAATGCCACAATAAGTTAATATAATATACTTAATTAATATAATTACTTGTTATGATAATATAACTTTAAAAAATTATGACACTTTTGCAAAAGCCAAACAACCTGGGATAGACTTTCATCATTAACACTTCTAGCTGTAAAATCACCATATCTTGTACGTTCTGTATGAGAGACAGACAGGACATCCTTCAACTTCAATTAAAATGTTAGATTACACAGGATATTCAGCATGAGATATGTATGTTGTATATAATTAAGAAGATTTACGAGACAACACAGACATATAGATCTACCTACAGAACATCTGCAGTGTCTACTGTATGTACAGTACAGTATATGAGGAGTAAGTGTTAGGATGCAGCAGTGCTGTGAGGAGCTGTGGACCTACAGTACATAACAGTTGCCTTGCAGCTGATCAAGCGTGTGGGTGTGTGTGTGTGTGTGTACGCCCTCGTGTGTTAGACCCATGTTTGTGCACACGGACGTGTATAAAATTGTGCACCATGTTCCGTATTGGCTGTGTGTTACCATATGGTGCTCAGTTGTCTCTGTGCTTTAGCTCCTTGTGCTTTTGTTGCCTGTGCTGGTGTCAGTGATGCAGTCTGTTGTAGTTTTTAAGGAGAGAAGAGAGAGAGTGAAACTCTCCTGAGACCGATGAAGCACACATGCGCACACACACACACACATACATAAACACACACACATTGCTCTATAGTGAAATTCTACCGCAGAGAGTTTCTGTAGAAAGATTTTTTCTCTATAAGCTTTCAGTTTGTGTTTGCTTTTCAGGATTCAGATCTTACTTAAGTGCTTTTACAGGGTGTGTGTGTGTGTGTGTGTGTGTGTGTGTGTGTGTGTGTGTGTGTGTGTGTATGTGTCAAATACCATTGATTTTCCTCTGTTCTTTAGCCGTCTCTCCTGTGACCTCTGACCTGCTGCCTTAGGTTTTGACCCTGACATCTGAACCCTCACTAACAGATTTTCATCGGCCACACACATAACCACACACGCAGATACACACTCACACAATTAAATAGATAGATTAATTGAATGTCTGTAGTTAATTTCAATAATGCAAGCTTTGGTTTTCTCTCGCTGCTTCCCCCTCCCTCCCTCTCTCTCTGTCTCTGTCCAGCCTCTGCTCCTAAGCTGCGGCCGATGCAAGACCAGTCTCTGATGGAAGGGGAAAAGCTGTACTTGAAGTGCGAGGCGTCGGGGAATCCCAGCCCTTCCTTCCGGTGGTACAAAGATGGACATGAGCTTCAGAAAAGCAGAGACCTCAAAATAAAGACCAACAAGTAAGTCTGTCAAATTGATATTTTCCTCAATTTTCCACTCCACACTCCTTTCCTGACCTCCATAAATATATAGTCAGTAAACAAGGCTGCAGCAACCATTCAAGACACCAAGGTCATGTCCATACTGTATTTTTTTTGGAATTTAAAGGTGCAGTATGTAGAATTTTGTGGCATCTAGCGGAACGGACTTGGCAGAAATTGAATATAATATTTATAAGTACGTTTTAATTAGTGTATAATCACCTGACAATAAGAACCGTTGTGTTTTCATTTCCTTAGAATAGCCCTTTAAATCTACAGTAGCCCAGAACGGACAAACTTAACACTGGCTCGAGAGAGAGCCAGTGTTAAGTTTGTGTTTTTGGAGTTTATATTCTACACATCTACATATTAGACATGTGCGGTTTTTAAAGGGGAACACTTCAAAGTCTTGAGGAGTACTACTGCATATGTGAATTAAATTGTAAAAAGCCTTTTGTATCTCCAGAAGCAGCTGTACAAAATCTGATCAGTTTCCTCAAGTGATGTCACACCGAAACATGTCAGCAGTTGATTCTGATTTTTTCAGACTTATTGTCTTAAAATTGGACTGTTTTGGGGCAAAATTATAATTCCACCACAATTACATGGAGAAAGCTTTGAAACAATATTTAGACCATATTATTTGGAGATAACATTTACATAATTCTAAAGTTAAATGGGTAAATACAATGTGAAACTTTGAATTTTTTATTAAATTCTCTGAAAGGTTTTAAATGTTAAAATATGAGGTCTTTAAACTCTCAAGTTGTTTTGGTGGCTAGTAAAAAAATCCTGTTTAGTTAGGTTGAGTTTCTAGAATAACTGAACATTATTACTTAGCTGATACAATTTTAAATTGAAAAAAGTAGATTTCACCGCTATAAAGATGCAGTTTTCAAAAATTTACTTTGGTATTAAATATAGTAAGTTTAGATATTCACACATTTACATAAATACAGTCGAGTGATGAAATGATTAATTAATTAGTTGATCAAGATAAAATTGCACAACAGCAATTCTGACAATTAATTGTGAAGTAATTGATGAAGCAAATTCATGACACAAAATTGCTGGTTCTGATTACTGCTATTTTTCTCTTATTTATTTAATTTGTGCAGTGCCTGTTCAAGACGTGCCTCTCTGGAATGGGCCGATTGCTTGGCCTCAAGCCACTGCTTCAATTAATGGTTGATGTGAGGTGTTATGGTGTTCATAAGTTAATAATAGTTAATAAGTACTCTAACAGTAAATACATGTTTTTTTCATTTCAACTAAAAAAAGAGCTGCATTTAAAAATAAAATAATGTGAATCCTAAAATAAAGTGGATCAATCATATTGGGCTCTTAGATCATTCCTATTTTCTGTGCCCTCAGTTCAGATTTGAGTGTGTATGTTTGCTCCAAAGATTTATGCTTTGTCTGTAGTGGCTTCACAATCGCTACGTCTCGGAACATATGAGACAAACTGGTTTTAGAAGTATTTGCTCCATTTTACATGCATAACTACAGTCATTGTGTATTGGGCTCTGAGTGCTTCCAAAATGCTCAACAATGTACCTGAACGCCTCCCATGTAGTCGCTTACTGTTGTTCCTGATCTGCTAAATGTGCTGCTAATGCTACGCTTTCTGTCTAGACATGGGGTAAGAGTGTCCACCCTTGATTAAAAGCTCTATTTTGCTGTCTATATTTTTTTCTTTTTTTCTATGACTTTTGTCACATCTCGTCTCTGGTCTCTCCCTGACATGCTGGAGTCAGTCAGCAGAACTCTTAAGCTCCGCCCTGCCCCTGCACAGAGCGGAGAGGCTCACTGATCGCTGGTTTATTCAAAGTTTATTAATATTAAATGTATCGTATGTCCAAATTGCACCAAATTCGACACTGCAATCCTTTGGGTCCCCAGCCATACAACCACAAAGTGTGGGTTCAATCGGATGAACGGTTGAAGAGATACGTGAAGGACATTCATACAGACAGACAGAGATTCCTTACTTTAGTAGATAGATTGAAATTTGATTACCTTTGGTTTTCAGACTGCTGGTCGGACAAAACAGGAATAGGGATTTCCAACACAACTTCACCTATATCCAGGTGCACAGGGAAGGAAAGGAATCTGAAGAAGTCAAAATTTCAGCATCATTTCTAGTTAACAACTTTATTATGAGAGGAATGCATCTGACAAATGACAGTATGAGGGGCATTAGTGACTATTGTGACACGTTACACTATTAAACAGTTACTTAAAAAAATAATTGATAAAATAAGAGATATTGGAAATAATCATTAGTTTAAAATCAGCCTGACTACAGACACATTAAGAGCACAAAGTTAAAGATATGAGTGACGTCCTCTTATTTATTGTTGTAAAGCAATATTAGGTTTGGGTTTCATTTTATGTTCTGATCAAATATAATTTTCCCCTAAAACAGATTTTTTGGTTACCTCCTACTTTAAAGTATCTGTTCTATGGTTTGTGTTTTATCAGTTACTGCATTGTATTGTTTCTAACTGATTTCTGTAATCCTGTAAAGAGTAAGTCTAGTCTGTCTCTGGTTTTAATAAGTACTCTCCATTAGCTTTGCTGGTCTACCACTTACATTACATTTCTCATCCAGTTAGAGATGAGTCTGCTCCTTTTTTGAAACAACTGACACTGTCTTTTTATCTGCTCTGTATCACTCTGTCTCTTGCCCTCTTCTTCCTCTGCCTCTCTGCTCTTCACTGAAGAAAAAACTCTAAGGTGCAGATCAGTCGTGTCCGTGTGGAAGACTCTGGAAACTACACCTGCGTGGCTGAAAACTCACTAGGACAAGAAAACGTCACGAGTATAATCAGCGTGCAGATCTGTGAGCAACGACACATCCCTATCTATATCTGTATATATCTGTACAAATGTGATACTGTTCTGACAAGTAAAATTGGATTACCACATTATTTTAATAAAGATTTTAGAGCTTTTTGTTAACATTCAGCAGTTACACCTGTCCGCAAAGATTTGACAGCACACCTACAGTATGTCTACACCCAATGGAGGTTTTTACTCACCAAAGAATAGAATCAAATGTGTTTATTATAAAGGCTATTTAATATCAAAGATGGAGAAATCTTAATTATGTTATCACAAATGTAAACTGAAAAGTAATCAGTGTAATGCAATCTAGTCTCTTGTTCTCAGGTGTCCTCTTTTTTTCAACAGAGTATCAGACTATTTTAAAAAATGGAAATAAGAAGTCAGACAAGAGGAAGCAGTCATAGCTGTTACAAAACAAAAATAAGGAAAAACAGGATAATGGATAATAAACAGGACAATTATATGCAAATATACCCCCAAAAAGTCATTGCAGTTTTTAAAAGAAGACAAGAGTATGTTGGTGTATCTGACTGAACCTGGTTCTCTTTACTCACAAAACCAGCGGCTATGAGCCCAGAAAGTAGATTTGTCACACTGGTTTCTTTCAAAATTAATTTACTGAAGCAGACTGAAAGGTCTGTGGGAAGGTGTGGCATAGTATCCACAGTAGTACAAAACCTGCCAGTAAAATGTGAACACCTTGTAATGTTACAGTAGCAAAGAGATGACAGCATATTTTGCCGATCTATTTCTTGTCTGTCTGGCCTTTTCGTAGTGACCACCACCACCCCGTCTCCAGGTGTGAGTCACGCGAGGCGCTGCAATGATTCGGAAAAGGCCCACTGTGTCAACGGAGGAGACTGTTACTTCATACATGGTATTAACCAGCTGTCCTGCAAGTAAGTTGGTAGTTCAGTCGGCCCCCGTTCCCTCGATCATCACTGTGTAGTCGCTCCCCTGGTCTCTCCTCCCTCCCTCTCTCCCTCTCTCTTTCCGTCTGCCTCTCTTTGTCTCTCTCAGGTCTCAGACACTGTGTTTGTGTAGCTAGTCACTGCACTGCCTTGTCTTCAGTTCCCTGGTTACACCCTCCCCACATACACACACTTACAGCCACCTAGCCACAGGCTTGTTGTTTTCAGTTTTTACCAATAGTCATAAAAAAAGAACTTGTGCAAGGAGCTAAAATAGATTTTCACCTAGACATTATGTCCACATGCATTCAAAAATGTGTTGTATCTTACTCCAAAAAGATCAATTTACTGTGAGTGAGGTTAGCTTGTGACAAGCACAGCTCTGAAAATGCCTCTGGTAACATATATTCATGAAAATTTATTTTAAATTTTATTTATATACAGTACCAGTCAAAAGTCTGGACACACCTTCACATTCCCTTGAATGAGAAAATGTGTCTAAACTTTTGACTGTTACTGTATGTATATCATATGTGTAGTATTTGTCTTTTGTGGTAGTTATATTTTTCTCTTACTTTGTATAGGTATTTGTGTAGGGTAAAGATATAGTAGTAGCAGCACACACACCTCCAAATCTTGAACACTGTATCGAGTGCACAGTTAAAACTTACAGAACACCGGCACTCACAGATTTATAGTCTTTTAATTTATTGTAGGCAAAAACAAACGTATTTCAGTGTCACTTCATGACACTGATGATGGCTTCTAGGTGTAATGCATTTGTTCTTGCCTACAATAAATAAGACTATTGATTTACTTGTGTAGGTTGATCATATTTTCAAACCCCCTAACCATGATCCTTAAGTGTACCGCACATTAATCCACACACACATATATGCGCTTATGCACGCACCACAGGTGTTTTCAATTATTTCAGCACTTAGCACACTTACCGAGCACACCATTCAACACCATGGACAGCACCTCAGCAGACGAAAAATTTTATTTTCTTTCCCAAAATCCACCAAGGTATTTGTCAGTGCGCACAAGTGCAGGCTGCCGGCTAAATGGCCGACTGTGACACATTTTCTGCCAGCTTTTTTTTTTTTTTAAACAAAACAAGGTAAAAATCTCTTTGTGGCCTATAAATAACTTTATAGGCTATAACATAAAAATAACTTCAATTTACATCTTCACAATGCTATGCCACAAGCTGGTCGCGAGTTTAAGATTAAAACGTCAAGACATTAAACCATAATTCGACCTGGTTAATAACAAAAACCGAGGAAGAGCCTTTAAGGAAAGTTGCCTTTGTAGTCTTTCTTCTTCTCAGCACGTAAAGCACCGCTTATGTTTGGCCATCTTTAGATGATCTTTTATATCGGCATTTCCACCGTGTGTAACCAAAAATGTACTCTTGAAGTATGTGCAGAACGCAGCATTTTCATTTCATTTCATTTCATTTCTTGTATTTATAAGGACAACACACATTAATCAACATTTCTGTAAATGTGCCAGTGTTTGCCAGCTGGCTAATTTTCAGTAGTATTTTTGGTAGTCCTTTGGTGAAAAGTTTTGAAACCTATAAAATGATAAAATTTACAGAACGACAAGACAACAAGGCGCTGTAAAGACAGCACCAAAACAAGAACTCTCAAGACAACACAAGCCATGCAGGGCAACAAGGAACAACAAAACATCAATACTGCAATAACAAACACCATTTCGGCATATATAGCTATAAAAGGAACACAAAGCAGCAAAACACAGCCAAGCAATACTGACCACAACCATTAACAGTAGACAAATAAAATACAATGATCATTATGTTGATCTTGATAAAATGTTAAAAGATACAGTTATGGGTTAGTAAAATGGTAATATACACCTTACACACAAGCCATGTAACACAGGGATGTAAGACACAACTATAGAAGAACATACCACATTGTTAATAAAATACTAGAAGATATTCTATACGTACCAAAGATGTGCAAAACTGGCTGCCTGGCAATGGGCACAGGACATGTGACAAATAAGCAGCAGGTTAGCAAGTGATAACAACAACAATAATAAAATGAGTACTATGTACTATGTAGATTAGAAATGTTCATGTCTGACTTTTCAAAAGCCAGGCCTTGAGTCTTTGTGCGAAGGTGTGGTAGGTCATGCAGTTTCTTATTTTATTTGGTAGGTTGTTCTACGATTGAGGAGCTCTTACAGAAAAGCCTGATAGGCTGAAGGATCTGGACCTGAAAGGAATTACAGTCCCCTCTCAGAGGAGACTCTCATCTTGTAGATCTGTTTGAATTTTTCTGCTTAATAAAAGTACTAAGTGGTGGAGGAGGCTTGCCATTTAGGATCTTAAACATCAGGCAGGCATCAGTGTATTTCATTAGATTTTCCCAGCTAAGGATGTCATATTTTTCAAGAATATTGCAGTGATGGTAAGTATTGGGTTCTCTGTCTAACACTTTGAGAGCCTGCTTGTACAGACAGAGGGAATGGGCTTCAGTGTTTTACCTTTTGCTTGAATCCAGCTTGTCATGCAGTATGTTAAAGTGATCATTGCATTCATATATAGTTTTGCTGCTGTAGTTCTTCGGCAGCTTTTATATATGTTAGATAAGCCAGGTTGTACTTCATTATTTGCTTTACTTTCTTCAATTGTTTTTTGAAGGATAAGGTAGAGTCAAGGGTAATACCAAAATATTTAACATGAGAGACTACTTGTATGATCTCTCCAGACACATAGACTTTGGGATCAGTTAGATGCAGAGTGTGGGGCAGCTGTGGATCAGAGGTAGAGGGGTCGTCCACTATTCAGAAGATTGGCGGTTTGATCCCCACCTCCTCCAGTCCACATGTTGAAGTGTCCTTGGGCAAGATACTGAACCCCAAACTGCTCCCGAAGGCTGTGCCATTGGTGTGTGAGTGTGTGTGAATGCATTAGATACTCCTCCTGATGAGCAGGTTGGCACCTTGCATGGTAGCCCCTGCCATCAGTGTATGAATATGTGTGTGAATGAGTGAATGTTGGCATGCAGTGTAAAGCGCTTGAGTGGTTGGACAAAAAAGGCGCTTTATAAATGCAGCCCATTTACCTTACACATTGAACTCTGCCTGCAAGATAGGACTTCATCCAATTCAGTGTGTTTCAGGAGAAATTAAAATTTAAAATGAGTTTACAGATTAGTGTTGATGGTTGACAGTATCAAATGCCTTCTTTAAGTATAAAAATATGGCTCCAACAACACCTCCTTTGTCCAATTTTAGTTTGATGTTCTCCAAAAGGTTTGCTGTCTGAATGGTTGGAGTGAAACGGTTGGTGCAGTGTGTAAGGGCTACAGTTGAGATGAGTGGTCAACTGTTCAGCAACACATTTCTCTGCGATTTTGGAGATGACGGGTAAGATGCTGATAGGCCTGTAATTGCTCACATCAGTCGGGTCACGAAGGCTGACTCCAGTACATCAGAAACTTCCCTTCTTTAATAGAGGTATTCTTTTTTTTGTTGCCGGGCACTTTACGAAGGAAGGAGTAAACCTCCTGGAGCTCTTTAGAAAAGACTCTTTGGCATGATAGCTAACCGGTAGCATACTGACGGTTCTGTGAGAAAGAGCTGCAAGTGTCATAGGCTAGCAACAGCCTTGACAACGACACATTGATTGATTGACACACACAGAGACAAATCAGTGTTTAATTCAGATGTGTGGTGCTTTGTTAATGTTTTTATATTGGATTAGGTAATTATGAGTGGGACAGAGTTTTTAAATCTCATGTTGGGAGGTACATTCCTGCGCTGAGTGTTTGAATGCACACCCAGAGACTTCCACCGACTGAGTTGGCTAACTTCCAGTTAGCTCTCTACTAACTTGAACGGGGATAAAAGAATTGAATTGTGCGGCTCTTCTAGACTTTCCGAATTTTATCAGACGTAATGGATTCAATTCTGATAGTGAAAGGAGTAATTTCGTGGGGGTTGTGTGGTGCGCAAAACAGTTTATCCACAGTTTTACAGCCACGGCAGTAGCGACGGAGTAGGCTACAACATAGCCTATGACGTAAGCATGTGTCAACAGTGTTTTCATAATTGCTCTCACTGCCAGAAGGGGGAGACAAAAGTCCCACACTCCAGATTTGATAGTTATGCCCCACAACACCAAGGCAAAATCCTTGTACGTGCAAACCTATTTGGCAATAAACCTGTTTCTGACTCTGGTGACTGTTGTTGGTCAGTCTGTTGGTACGTAACCATAAGACGCTTTGAATACTGAGGGCAGCGAGTAAAGCAAAGAGGACAGAGGAGTTCTAGCGGAGGTGAAGAGAGGCTTAAATAGTTCAAAAATGTACTGTGATATGATTGGTTATTATTTTTATTATTTTTTTTATGTACACTTAAATGCTTTATTTGGAAGGTCCCAAGTTAATATTCATCTTGGTATCAACCTCCATCCATTACGTCAGTGTTAGCATATCTTTAATACACTTGTTTACTGTGATGTTAAAGTAATATTCAACTGTATGCTCGTTACCTCACCACAGCATTGCCAACCCTTAACACCCAACATTACCTATCTGTAACACTCAGTTGATGATACTATGTTGAATATTACTTTTAGTGTAATGTTAATACAACTTACATACATTAATGATATAATGCCTTCAAAGTATACATAGGATTGTGCAGATTTAGCCTTTATTTGTAAAGAGAGACTTTTCTAGCTGGTTCAAGGAATTGAACCACCAACAAAGAAGCTAATACTGGACATAAAGAACATAATGTTGCATTTTATTGTGTTTTTTCGAGATAGAATTTGTATCAAAACACTTCAAACCATTATCTGTTGACAAATAAGCACATAGCATTTTTTTTACTGAGGCACAATCACAAGTGAATATGATATTTGCATATTTAGTGCATTTTGCATCTGTTCTGAAGTAGTCTCCCCCTGATGCTGCTAAACACTGGAGTACAGAGCTGTAATTTTGTCATTCCTTCTTCATCACTTCTCCTGCAACAATTACAACATACTGATGTCAGGGAATCATACTTATCCTGCTCTTTACCTTTGGTGTAAAAGTGTCTGTGATTGTGCAGCTGACACTTGATGTTGATGTGCTTTCAGTCCAAACATGTTTAGCAAGTGCTCAGTAAGACATAGACAGCCTGGCCCTGACAGCATATATCTTCTTCCCCTTTCATCCAAATATATTTTTCTTCTCTTTCTCCTCCTCCTTTTCTGTGTGACTGTTTGTGTCACCATGTTTTTTGTTGTCCCAGTAGAGGAGGAGACAGGATAAGCTGCTTGACAAACTAATGGTCACATTCATGGCAATTTGAATCTGAAATGTAGAAGCAGTGATGTGGTAACTATTTCTGCATTGATGCAGGCCAGGAGCGGCTAAAAGAGTTTGTTGCTCATGCTAACTATCCAGTTCTTCTTCTTATGTTGATTGAAATAATCTGTAAATATAAAATGCATCACTTCCTGTGAGTGGGAGGATTTTTGCCCAGGAAGGAACTACCAGACTGGTAGGTGTTTAGAACAACAACTGCAAAACCTCTTCATGATCTGGATATCGGATGAATCACTGTTGTTTTATACCAACTAATTACAGAGAAAAACAGAACATGTCACAAATTACAATTAAAGCAAAAAACAATTAGCATCATTACCACCATACCACAGCTGGAAGAAAATAAATGCAGATTTTAATAATAGGTCGATATTACCAAACATATTGTAATAGACTCATCTTACACTAGTGTAGTAGAGGTGAAAAATAACATCAAAAACAGCTGTAAGCTCAGTGCAGTTTTTAAATTTGAACTGCATTTGCCACCAAGCTTTGTATTAACCTAAACTGTTGTTTTCAACTTATTGAAATGTATGCTTTCCTGCTTGGAGGTTTTAATCCTTCAGTTCCAACTTGCCATACATGCTGGGTCATTTTGTAGAGGTGTATCAAACGCTTCCCCTGACAGTGTGGATTACAGATGGCGTGTATAGTCGTGCATGTTCAAGAGCTTTGTTGTTATGCTTCCTGTACGATTGGTTGTATCTGCTAGAAATCCATGCTTAGATCCTTTGGTGTCTGTTCCAGATTTCTTTGTTTCTTCATTTCCCTCTGTCTCTCTCTCTCTCTGTCTCTCTCTCTCTTTCAGTATATCTATCCTTTGCTTCCCCCTTTCACTCACGCTCTCTCTCTGCCTTTCTCTCTATCTCTCATCTGATAAACCTTCCGGTCATTGCTGAAGGATAAATCAGGATTTTTTTTTTTTTACATGGTGCTGACAAGCAGAAAACTTTGTTCGAGAGGGTGCATATAGACATTACGAGCTGCGTATAGAGCAATTTCGGGGTACAAAATGTGCAAAGTGCAGGACTGCACAACCGTCTGTGTATGATTGTGCTACATACGATCATACTGCATATTTAAAGAGGCTACAGCGAGCTAGCAAGGAACCAGCAGACTAGCCAGCAGTTTCCAGAGAGTTACTGTAGCTTCTTCTCGCTTTGTCATCCTTTGTTGGCCTGTCTGTTTGAGCCAGTGGATAACAGGATGTAAATAAGACTGCTGTCTGTCGACTGTCTGTGCTGTCTGTTCACTTCAGAGATATATGGACCCCCACTCATACCCATGACACAACTCTGCACAACGGCTGCAAACCAGTGCACTGCACAGTACTGGCAGGCAGTGATAATTGTTAATATCCTTAAATTTGAGGTGATACTTGCTAAACTCTTTTGTGCCAACCATGGAAACATATAATCTCCTCCTCCCTGAAGGGGAAAGTAATGCTGTGCTGCAAAATGGAGTCTGTAGGGGAAAGTGGAGGACAGCACATACAGAAAGGCACCCTGCTAAAACGTGGAGGTTAAATTGGACATACGAGCTGTTGGCAGGTTAGCGCTTGCTGTGTCTTGCTTACTGAATGTACCTTTCAGTCTATGTTGTAGTTTTCACTGTAGCATTTCAGATAGTTCTTATTAATCTGTGGTTTAGATATCATGTAAACTTTGTTGGTAAACTACAGTCTGTCAGCCACCAGAGCACATTAGCCCCTGTATTCCCAGCTATAGATTGAAAATGCCAAATTTCCCCTCATGGATCAATAAAGTTCATTTAATCTAATCTAATCTACAAATACCACGAGTTCAGGCTAGTATTGATGTCAGAACATAATGTCCATGGCTGCTGGCTGCTGTTTTTTTTTCTTTTAAATTTGATGACCCTTTGTATAATGAATGTAACAAAATGAATCACAGGCTTTGCTTTCATTCAGACGGTTGGAACAAAAGGTGTGCTGGCTTTTTTCCCCTGTGCTCGTTCTCATGGCTGAAAGAACAGTGCAGTCGGGAAAAAAAGGGAAAGCAAGCATGGGCAGATAAAGGGTGGAGAGAGGAGGGGAAATGAGAAGCAAAAGAGAGAGAGAGAGAGAAAAAAAAAGATATACAGTAAAAGCTCTGTCGGCATAGGGCTGCTTCTGCTCCGAGTGTCTCCCACCTCTCTCTCTCTCTGCTCTATTTATAACTCTATGGGAAATTGCTGAGTGGGCTCTTCCGAGGGTTTTTGCTGTAATTGATTCAAAATGCAAGTTGTCTCTTTAGTGGTGAGAAAGAGGAGAAAAGGATACCCAGTCAGTTTTATGGACAGTATATGCATGAGGGTAAGATGAAGGTCTTTGCATTTTAAACTGGATGTATGTTGACCAGATTCTAAATCACTGTAATAAATACAGTGCGGTTATTACTCTGGGTGGCTGAAATTGCCATAGAGCTGCTGTTATGCTATAATGACTGTAATGAGGCCACACCCTTAATATCATAAAACTGTGGTTTATCAGTTGTAGTGATTTGTGTACAATGTGCATTACACTTTAATCAGATTTACTATAACATACATACTTTTCATTTGACTGCAGAAAAATGTGATTTACTATCAATTATAGCAATAAAAAGATGATATCAATTATGGCTGGGTAAAAGCCATGACACCCATTATAACACACTATTCAAGACATCTGAGGATCTTAAGCGCTCTTTCAGAAAGATTACTTTTCTCAAGGACATCATTTGAAATGAGGTCATGTGTTGTCTTGATAAGAATGAATAGACTAGAAAAGAATGGAAGTATCAATACTTTGCATCAAAAATACCAATATTGTGGACTATGTATGTGTTATGTATATCAATTTTCTAGTTACTGTGATGCAGTGAAGAACCTGCTTGTTAGTTACAGTGTTGTGAGTTTGATGGCTGATGCCAGAATATGAATCATATTCAGCCCGTGGTATTGCTGACAGCTCACCACCCATCCAGAAACAAAACTCCACATTGCGCAGCTGCATGTAAACTGTTGCTATTATTTATGCCCAAGAAATACCAAAACCTATTCCAAACATTTTCATACTCACACATTGTGGAGGGCTTTCTGTGTGTGCGTGTGTGTGAGCGTACGTGCGCTCTTGTATATCTGTCCTTGTGAAAACAAGTTAAATATGAGAGTTTTCCATTTTTGCATTTGTCAGAAGGTTGTTTTGGCAGGTCCTCATGTTTAAAAGCTTAGTATAGGGGGTTTGGGGTATATTTTGTGATGGGTTACCAGGTTTTCATATGAAACACACACACACACAGCATTACACAGAGCCAGAATATTGTTTTCCATGGAGAATGCAGCTGCAGTCTGCTAAACTGCTGCATGTCTAAACAGGGCATACTGCATATACTGTATATCCTGCTGGGTTTTGCATCCCACATTTCAGCTTCATTAAAATTTGACCTCAAAATACAGTGACCTCTGTAAAGCACATCCAGCAACGTTCTGAGTACCTGTGTGTTGTTAAAGCAATAACCGCAGCTATACCTCTACACTGCAACATGTTGGTAAAGTCAAAACTATAGCAGGAAATGTCCAGATGGTCAGTTATACAGCATTGTTGTTCACATATTCAACATATTCTGACTCAAAAGAAACCTGCTTCAGCTCATTGTTTTAGTTTTCGAGCACACACACAGCTGTTTCCAGTGAAAAAGCTCTGATAAACCAATTGTAAGCTACATGACCATCACCAAACAACAGAGAGATAAAGTTAGCAACTAGCTGGTGAACTTAGTGGAACATTTAGCAGCTAAGAGAACAAAACAGAGCTGAAAGGAGAGTGAGTATTTGCCAGGTGGCCAGAATCATGACTCCTAATGAATGCTGTTCTGCTTCTTTTCTGTTGGATGTGTAAATAGGCAACTATTAGCTAGCATGTGAGCCATATTAACTTAATAAGTTGATATTATATCTATGTTGTGTTTAGAGCTTGTTCTGCTGCTCCCAAGTGACCAAAATGAATCAATTGATGCAGGTTTAAACATTTTTTTAACTCACAGAAACACAATCCTACCGACCTTTGTACATTGCTTAACAAATCCAGGCTAACATGTTAACCAGTTAAAATGATCTTGTTAACTGTCATTCAACTCAGTTGGATTGACTTGTATCTTGGGTAATGCATTTGCAGTATTAAGAAGAACTAAATATGCTCATTCAAATGTAAACTGCTCACCCAGCATATACCAAAAATATAAGCAAAAAGTGCTCTGAAAGGTTTTTTAGAGATATTAAATCTTTATAGTTTTAACATTTTTAGTACAAAGAGTAATAATTGGCCTACAGTTTTATAATGAACATCAAAATACTGGATGTCAATTATAAATCAAATCTTCTGTTTCTTCAGTGTTTTGGGGAGGGGTTAAGAGATGTATGCAGTAAATGAGAGTCTTACCATCTAAAATAAGGCAATTGTTGGTGTGTATGTTTGTGTGTCTGTGCTTGTGCACATCTGTGTTTGCGTGTGTAAGGGGTTGGAGGCTTTATGAGTGCAAGTTTGACCCCCTCCTACTTCCTGCACCACCATCACATGACCTCCATGACTGTGATGATGTCTTAACTGTAGCAGTGATGTCATATTGATGGCGGTGATGTCACGGTATGCGGGTCATCTCTCTCTCTCTGTACTTGGTGGATTGTGCTGTTTCTAATCCCTCATTCTCTCTGCTCTCTTATGTCTCCTTCCTTCCCTTCCTCTCTCGTCCCCTCTTTTCTATCTCTGTCTTTGTGTATTTCTCCTCCTCTCTTTCCTCCTGTTTTATCCCCTCTCTTCCCTCTGTGTCCTTAACCCCACCCCCCATCCCCCCTTTCCCCCCCTCTGTGTCTTGTTTTCCCTCCATCAGGTGTCCCAATGACTATACGGGGGACCGCTGTCAAAACTCCGTCATGGCCGGTTTCTACAGTATGTCCATTTGCTCTTGTCTGTCTCCTTCCCACTGAGATGCTGCATGCTACATCGGAGGGGTTGGATGGAGGGAGCGCTGTATGTGTGTGTGTGTGTGTGAATGTGTGTTTGAAAACCTGCTGTTATGTTTCATGTAAGATAATGTGTGTGTGTATGCGAGTGTGTGTTTGCATGTGTCCACCCCTTCCTCTCCCTGTCTCCCCTGGTTCCTCTGTGGTGCTCCTCTGGTCAAAAGAAACAACCAATCTATTTATTTTTTTACACATAAGATATTTTTCACACTAATTGATCTACTTGAAATTATTTTACAGTGCATTACATACTGGATACTTGACCCAGAAACCAGAATTAACAACAATAAGCACCAATGTTTTCCATTGTGTCTGACATTTTAGACATCTAGGAAATTCCTCACATTATATTTTTGTCACAGCTTGATCCAGAGAAGTGCACATACAGAAACAGAGGAGACAGAGGATGAACACAATGAGCAATACAGGAAGTTGAAGTTGTTTGCTTTTATTGGAACACTGTCACTTTTCTCTGTAGATGGTCCATTGGTGCTGCTTAGTTTAAACATCTGAAAGCGAACAAGGCAAAACTACCTGTGTAAAAAACATTAAATATGAGGCTGTATGTCCTTAGTCTTTGCTGTGCCCTTTCAAACAAAGAGAAAAATGTTTTATTGATTTAAATCGCCAGTTTGTGGAGTAGGAGCAGGACTGACAATTGAACTCTTTAGATGGAGAACAATATAAGTCCTTCTGACATTATTTTGAACAGCCGCCAGTCATTACTGGAAGCTACATTATGTCCAAAATCCAAATAATTTGACAAGTGAATGAGAGTAAGATTGAGAATTAGAATATGTTCAACACATCAAAATAAAGTCAGGTAATGAGATTTGAAAACATCGCCCATAGTTATTTACCTGAGGGCCAGTTCCTTTGTGATACTGATGCCCGTATAAGTTGAATTTATATTTTGACTTTAGATTTGAGTCACTTTTAAACTGAGGGATCAGGGTAAAGCCTAATGTTGGGAATGTGATAACGTGTTGTTTTCACTCTGAGCATCCATGGGTCATCTGATGAATTATCTCATTATGGCATGTGGCTAAAAATGCTGCTTGAAATGTTTTAGGGTTGACTTCTTTATGTTGAGAAATGGTGTCACATGTTTTGCTTCTCATCACAGTGGTATTGAATTAAAGAAATAGTTTGATCTTTTGGGAATATTGATGAGAGAAGATCGATACCACCCTCATGTCTGCGCTCCAAATATGAAGCTGGAGTCAGGAGATGGTTAGCTTTGCATAAACAAGGAGAAACAGCTTTCAGTGTTTCCACATCACACTTGTTTAAGTTGCATACTGGACGGTGGTTGGGTCCAAACTAGTTGTGATGTCACAAATCATGCTTGTATGTAAACACCTTAAATTCCAATTTTTGGTGAACACAGAGACATTTTCTTTCATTAGCAGATGAATTTGACAACAGCCTTCTAGTTACATCATTCTGCACAGTGAAGCTCAAGCATTGCAGTCAGATAACAATAAGAAAACACATTTATGAGTGGAGAGGGACTTTAAGTGTAAAAAGCAGACTTTTTCAAAACTTTGGACAGAGCCAGGCTAGCTGTTCCCCCTTGTCTTTGTGCTAAGCTAAGCTAACCATCATCTGACTCTGGCTTCATATTTAGCGCACAGACATGAGAGGTATCGGCTAGAGAGGAAATAATTAAATTTCCCGAAATGTCAAACTATTCCTTTAAATCATTGGGATACAAAGGGGTCATGTTTTGTGGCTCTCCTGTGATTGCATGATCAGTGACACTGGATCACATGTGTATTGGAACCAATGCATCACATGACACGTACATAAAAAATTAAGAACAACACAGGAGAGTCAATGAGTCCTGTAGATTTGGCCTTGCTACTTTTATCTCCATCTGACATGTGTGTTACTTTCCCAGCAATCACAGGGAGATACATTAGCAAATACAACACCCTCTTCTTCTTGTTTCCAGGGGTTAAATATTGTTGCAATGTTGTCTTGCTTTGCTGTTTCTCTGTTGTGGAAGTTTTGACACTGAATAATGTGATTTTCTTTAAAAACTGAGAACAGGTTTACATCATGAAATATCATTACTAAATGGAATGTCTTGCTTATTTTTTGACCCCATCATCAAGCCTTGTCTACATGCTGAAATCTGTCTGTGTGACGTTGTGCTTTTATTTTGCATTGTGGTGCTCTTTCAGTCAGTCGAAGGGAACACCTTCTTCTGCTTTAAGTCCGTGTTGATTTGTTACTGCCTGCTTTTCTAGTGCTGCGAACATAAAGCACTGTCAAAAATGTAGAGCAGTTAAGGTTAGGGTGGACAGGAGATTGGCTGACTTTTTGTATGAGCGTCTCTCTTTACGGCCAGTAATGCATGCAAAGCTGAGATGATTTCTCTGTAAATCATATGAAAGGTTATAATAGCTTCACGCAGCAGTAGTGGGATAAAGTGCTATACAAGAGGTATGCTGTAATCAATACAAAGGCACACAATTGACATTAGTCAAACGAGTTACAGCACCCACCCCCATTTGCTGTGCCAGCCTCATCGACTGTACTGTGTTTTTATGTTGGAGAGTAACTCACTGCTTTTTATCTTTTGTTTTTCTTGTTTTTTTTCCCTTTTGTCTTGTTTTTGTTTTGTTTTTGTATTTCTGTCCGATGTTGTTTACTCCAGAAATGAGGTCTAGTAAATATAGCAGTAAGTGATGTGGCTTCTTGTCTTGCTGTCTTTGTCCGTCTGTCTCTGTCTCTGCATGCCTTTTCCTGCCTGCTGGCTTCTCTTTCCTTCTGCCTTTGGTTCATTTTCTCCCTTCACTTTTGATTTCCGTTTGGTTAAGTTCTTTTTTTTTTTTTCTTTTTTTTTCTGTCATTTCTGGGGGTCACAGAGCTGAGGCTGTCTGAGTTGTCTGTCTGTTACTGGACTGTACACATGTCAATCACTATGACTGACAGAGATTCAACAGCATTAATTAACTTACATCCTGGTTCAAGCATATGCAGGACATGAAAATAATATACAGCAGATCTGCTCCAAAGTGGACATTACACCTGACCCTATCTGTCTCTTTCCTTTTACCACGACAACTTTCTGTGCTGGCAGAGCTTCTCAGAATTGAATTTATGGGTATGGAACATTATTATTCATTTTGCTGTGCTTAAAGGGTTTGCCAAGATCCTCTCACAGTCACACATTATTGTGCCATCTTCTTTCTAAAACCAACAACTGGGTCTCTCTCAACCTGTCCCTCTTTTTTTTCCTGCCCACTAACCTGGTTTGAAGACATGTAACCTTCCCTTCTCTGCATGCACTCTTCTCACAATCTGCCAAATTTGGAAAGTAGACATTAGAGAAAGAGACAAATTAATTGGAAAGGATACATTAAAGGAAAAAATCAAGTACAGAGGTGAATTAAAACACAATGTAATAGGCCTTGATACAAATCTGAGTTGTGTTTATCTGGACACCATATCAGAGTAAAAGCTACCTCCTTGTCCAAAAATCAGAGAATATTTCACATCAACAGTAAATACAAGTATCGGGCTCGTCCTCTGGGCTTTGGCAATGTGCATATTGGCTTCAGCAGCCTGTCGAATAAAAACATGCAAGCTGCGAGTACTTTTGCAAAGCGTTGCCAAAAGCCAGCAAAAGGCCTGACCACATAGTCTGTCCTTATTATTCTGCCCTTGATTGACTCAGTGACAGAGTCGAGAGCTCACCTGTCCTAAATCAGGATTGCTGTTGGCTCCACTGTGCCAGCGAGCTCGCCTTCCCATTTCCCTTCGCCTCTCTGTATCAGTACCCTGTGACACACACACAATGCCGGGCCAAGGCTCTCGTAGGCTTGTCAATCCCTACAGAGGCCCTTTATTTAGAAACTCTCCCCCTCCCTCGCCCCCCCCCTTCCCTCCCCTTCAGTGGCGTGTCTAGAGCTTTTTGAGGGAGGGGAGAGGGGGAAAGCTGAGGTGATGAATTAGGTAAAAGGGACAATTTCTGATTCACCTGCTCCTATTTCCAACCAATCAGATTGCAGAAATCTTATCAATAAATTCAGCTTTCTGATGTGTTCTATCATATTTTCAACCAAGTTTAGCCCATAAGAACCACAGCTAGATACATAGAAAGATAGTTTAAAGATAGATAGGTGCCACTGCGGACAGTTTTGGCTCAAACTGAAAGGAAACATTGAAACATTTGTGTTTCAGACAGGAAATGACATTGAAAAGCTATTATTATCCTGCAGGGACTTCAATTTGGCTGTGACTAACAATCCAAGGGCTTTTATAATCCAGTTTTTGTTGATGGGAGGGGGGGACAAAGTGAGGCCAGTTTTTAGTTTCTGGGGACCAATGTGTCCCGGGCCTGTGTCCTGGACACACCCCTGCCCCCCCCCTCTCAGCCCCTTCTACATGTCTACATGTTTCCCCTTGCTACTCCTTCCTCACCACTTTGCTTTTTCGCCTTTTAATCTCTCCCTCTTCCCCTCATGTTCTGTTGTGTTTGTCGCTCCCTCTGTCATTGTGTCGTTGCGCTTGCCGTTCTGACACAGAGTGTTATGCCACAGCAGGCCCAGAAATCTGAATTAACCTAGATATACCAAGATTGGGTAGTATTCACTGTACCATCACCACAAACCTGTGAGAGCTTAATGTACTGAAGTGTAATGTGATCCAAATTTGTCAGAGATGTACTCAACAGGAAGTCCTTGCTATGACATAAGAGGGCTGTAACCAGCTCGACCCAGTCACCAACAAAGGCTTTAAAGTTGCGTCACAAATTTCCCAGAAATGTTGTGTGGAGAATTTAATGTGAGCAAACAGCAAAATGTTAAACAAAGGATAAAGGCTACTTGAAAATGATATCATGATGTAATTATAGGTTAGCTGTGTAACAAGGAAAAGTTTATTGTTTTTGATGGTTGATGATACAGTAGATAATCTGTAGCCAAACAGACGTTTTTTTATTACATAAGATTAATGGTGAATTCTGGAGCAACAGTTACACGTTATGGTCATACATTTTATGACAACTATCTCCAACAACACAAAAATAATGAATACCATGATACCATGGATACTAAAACACTGTTTCCACTTGTTTTTCAAGCAAATAACTTAGCTAATGTTTACATTCGTACAGGTGTAACAACTTTGATTTCAGTTAAAGTTCAAGGACAGGAAACTTCAGTAACATTAGGATTAGATTGTGATTACTCAAATATTATTTAACTACTCAACAAACAAGAGGTCAGGATTAATGATGGGGTTGCACTGATTAGAGTAATGCTTCATTTTACAAAGAATTAAAACTTTAATTTTATTTATACATCCCAAAATCATGAATCCCAAATTCGCCTTAAAGTGCTTTACAATCTGTGCAGCCAACGACACTGTCTATCCTGAGACAAACTCCTCAAAAAACTTTTTTTAGCTGAGAATAAAAGGAAAAAACTTTAAGAAGAGGGATCCCTCTTCCAGTAGAAGTTAACCGGTTAAATCCTGTTAATAAAAAAAGCCAAGTCCCACCATTAAAAATGTAGCTGTTTGTACTGTAGTCCTTGCTACCAAAATCAGTGGACCTCCAGGCCTGAGAGCCGTATATAGGATTATATAGATTGAACTTGTTAGCATGGCAAAAAAAATTCCAGATTTTAGATAAAATTTACTTTAAATGATTGCAGAAATGTATAAAAAGTAAAATATAGATAGTTGCAGCATATTTATTCCTCTAAGAATAATATCAAAACTACACCCTTTTATTCTGTTTTTTCTTTAATGTTATAACACAGTTAAGGAGAGCTTTGTGGATACCAAACGTTTAATCTTACCCCTCGGCCATTGTGGTGTTAACACTTTGAACAAACAATGCTTCTTTTTTGTTTTTCATTGTGAGGACAATTTTTGTTTTTATTCCATTCATACAGGCATGCATTCAGATCCCCTCCAGTACCATCTGTGGCATTACATCCCCATGGCCATTGTAATACACTTGTATAGGGACAGCAGGAAGATTATGTCAGGCTGTAGACATTGTTTGCTTGTCATCATAATATTTACGATATTGTAGATTTACTCCTCTGTTGTAGTAGCACTGTTTGACTGTAGTACAGTTAAAACTGAAAGTCATGTGACATGATAGAGTTGTTTTACAGACAGCACAGGGGATAGGATGGCAGCAGATAATACTGATAAAACAGTTTCTGTAGTTATCATCAATGGAGTAGCGCTCATGCTGTGTGTGTGTGTGTGTGTGTGTCTGTGTGTGTGTGTGTATGTATTGTGTGTCTGATTTGTATTTGTCTGTCTGCGATGCATGAATGTGTGTGTGCATGTGACCATGTGTGCATCTGTATGTGCGTGTGTTTCCATCCACAGAGGCTGAGGAGCTCTACCAGAGGCGTGTGCTGACGATCACAGGCATCTGCGTGGCGTTGTTGGTGGTTGGCATCGTTTGTGTGGTGGCCTACTGCAAAACCAAGTATGTGTCTTTAAAGGAAAGATAAACGACTCCTCATTTATGAAAGGCTCTAAACATTCAAAGTAACCTACTGTAAGAAAAAAATAGTAATGAGCTGCTTATTCTCATGCTGTAGAGCAGTGGTGGTAGAAGGTGTCAGATCCTTTTCTTCAGGAAAAAACTAAAAATACTCCACGTTTCCACATCACACTTGTGTAAATTGAATATTGGACTATGATTGGCTTCCTAACCAGTTGTGATGTCACAAATCATGCTCGTAGGCTCGCCCCCTAAAATTGGACTTTCAATAACTTGAAAGTCTGACTTTAAGTAAAAGTACAGAAGTATTATGAGTGAAATGTACTAGTACTAGTATCAGAAGAAAAATACTCCCTGTGTCTGATATATTATTATATATGACTTTATTATATGATTATTAGATTGTAAAAGATGAACCAGTGTGTACGTAGCATTTTACTATCGAGGTGAAGCTAGTTTTAACTATTTCATGCACAGTTAGGTAATTAAGTCCAGTGGTTCCCAACCTAGGGGTCATACCCCCTCCAAAGAGTCACCAGATAAATTGGAGGGGTCATGAGATGATTAATGGGGTAGGGAAAGAAGAAAAGACTACATTCTGTGACACAAATGTATGTTCATTTCTTGGACCACATTTTAATCTTTGCTTTTTTGTAAAATATTGGATAATTTGACTTCTTTGGTTTTGAACAGTAATGTAAAATGAGAAGTTTAGAGGAGAAATGTCTCTGGCACATAACTGTACAGTTTTTTTGTAAGTGTTCACAAGCCAACAAGGTTTGAAACCACCACTAGAATAAAATGTAAATACTCATGTAAAGTACATGTACTTCATTATACTTAGTACAGTACTAAGTTACTATCTACTACTCATGTAGAGTGAAAAAACACTACCCCACATTCTCTTAGCTAAAAGACGTTTGTTTGTTCGTTGGTTGGTTTGTTGGCTTGCCACATTGGCAGCATAAATTCATGCCAAATTCCCAATCACAAAATGTTAATCAAGGCCTTCTCTTATTAATTAAACCCAGCTGCTGATCATGGTGTAAGTTTTTATAATCAGAAACTTTGCTGTAGCTCCAATAAAGAGGCCAGCAGTGCCTTAATAGCATTGCTGCAACTGTAAAACGATCATATGATGAATAGAGTGCTAGCAAAAGAAGTAATGAAAGCTATGGACAGAGATAGACTGGATTTGTTAAAGAGCAATAGTAGCAAAAGGATATTAGTCACTGTCTCTTAGGGTTTGAGTTCAGATCACTTATTGTTTCTTCATCATCACCAACTCTCCAGGAAGCAGAGGAAGAAGATGCAGAGTCACCTACACCAGAACCAAAATCAGTGTGTGGAGCAACCCAACCGCATGCTGGCAAACGGGCCCAACCACCCCGGTCCTGGTCCCGAGGAGATTCCCATGGTTGACGTGAGTCCAAACAGTAGAAACACACAGCAGAGGCAGGTACAGATAATCCTCATGTCAGAATGAACTAAGAGACATGTTGAGGTCACCTCCAGACAACCTTGCACCTCATGTTGCAAGAAGTTTCTGAGAGGCAGAGCTGCTCTCGAGGCAGAAATAAATAAGTAACCACAGTTTTTTTTTTTAAATTTCAACAGTTAAGTGGCCTGACTGAATGTCAAAGCAGGTGAAAGTTATAGTTAATGGCAAGAGGGATATGTTTTATGATATTTCATAATATTAGCTTTTTAATTTTTTTTACTTTAGAAATAAATGAGGGAAATTAAGCATAAGCCATAAAGTCAAAAGCAGAAAGTTCTTAAGTTGGTGCCAAAGTGGGTGTGGTTGCCAATCTGTACCAGAGTCTCTAGGCATCAATGATTTTGTTTTAGCTCCTGATAGCCAACAAAAAAGTACAAGTCACATTATGAAACCTCCAGGCTGACTCCGCTTCCTGATCGAAGTGCACAGCCTCTGCTGAAATATAGCCTGATATATCAGAGCTTTAATTAAATATAACTGTCCTATAAATAGGATTTCGGTGTCAAAATGTTCAGAATACCCTCAGATATTCATTAATGCTAAAGTAGGGACAGAAAAAGAAAAAGACAGTAAAACTGGATGTCAACTTCACCAGAGCAAACCGCACAGGATGCCCGCAGAGCCTCTGTTGGTTCATGTGTCTTTATGTGAGGTGGCGTTACCCTGATGAAATCTGTTTATCTTTGGCACTCAGATTTAACTCCACCAAGGAGGTTCCTTTAGCCTCCCAAAGAGTCTCTATGTAAATAAAACTCTGATCCAGCAACAACACAGGGGAATATGGTGGCACATAACTGACAGACCTGAAAAAGAGGGCAGAATACACCTACCATCCTCTTTGAAACACAATGGGCATGAGTCAGCACAATATTGGCTGTGAAAACTGTGAAAAGAGAGAAGTGATAAGGAGTTATAACACATATGTACAGAGGAATATCCTCAAAGCCGTTGTATATTAATGTAAAATGTATAATTTTGTTATGAAAGCATAGTAAAAGTATTAAAACGTGTGTGTGTATGTATGTATGTGTGTTTGCAGTACATCTCCAAGAGTGTCCCTACGACAGAGTGTGTGATCAGCCACGGAGCTGAGGGTGCAGGCAACTACGCAGGCAGCCGAATGTCTACCCGCTCCCACCACTCTACCACTGCCTCACATGCTTCCAGGTAGAACTGACACACACATATCCCTGCAAATGGGCATGTACACATATGCTAACATTGGAAGTATAGTTCTATAGTTCTTATTATTCTTTATACAGTATCTTACAGGTTTGGTTGTCAGCAGTTTTCACGGGGAGTAATACTTTGGTAGAAAGTAGTTCCAATAAAAAACAGAGACAATGTTTCTGGAACAAAAATGAATTGTCAATTTCAGTCTTTTAAATGTAATTTTTCAATGCTTTCACACCACATACGAGATTCTGTTTAATCCAATGGAAGCAGAGACGATCATATAAAATGAAAACTATCTGCGTGACTAAGTACCACTAGAGCTAAGTAAGAAAATGGGTTTTTGTTATTTGGGTAAACTAATCCTTTAAATACAAGTTTTCAAAATCTTCCAATTAGGTGAGGTGAGGTAGGTTAACATAGTCCAGCTTGTTTCAAAAATGTTCTCAATTTACAGAAGTGCATCATTCCACAAATATAAAGATAATATCAAATGAGTCAAGAGGAGAAAACGTCTGGCAATCACATCAGAAACTCACCACAGTGGCAGATTTGTCAGTCACATACAAAATATAACATTTTAAAGATGTGTTACCAAAATTTTCACAACTGGAGGGCAGAATATTGACTTTACAAACTTACTGCAGTGAGCTTATCGGGTTTCAATAGCTTACATGTTAGCCAAACAGTTGCCCAACTTTAACACATTCAACACACACAGAACAACATGACCATTTCAAGTCCAATTGGGATGTCTAACTTCTACAGTTTGTCTTTGATTTTCTTCACTTTGTCTCCTCACCATTTACTGCTGGACAGGTAGTGTAGCAGAGTTGGTTGTTGATTGTGAGTGTGATTGGTAGTACTAACAGCTCTGACACATTACGTAGAGTAACTTGATTCAGTGGTTCATCAAAATGTAGTGATGTTATAGAGTTGCAATTGTGTTGTGCTCTTTTTACCACAAATTAAAAATCTGTATACCTCAGTGCTTGGAACTCACTGGGATCATTTTTATGTAAGGTAACATGAGGACAGGTATTGCTGTGGCACTAAATACATTGTTGATGGCCCACTGCGACTGAATGGTAGCGGAAACAATGAACTTTATAATGACATCGATGAAACTGTATTTAATGTGGATTGTGACATAATGGCTGGTACCCCAACCGGTTAGTATCAGTGCCAATACTGATCCAGCATATTGGATCAGTGTATCCCTATTAAAAGCAGTTGATTGTGCTTTAAGTACTTTAATATGTGTGCTTTAATAGACATTGACATAAAAGTGTTTTTGGCATTTTATTCTCTTTAGCCAGCCTCTGAATCCTCCTGCCTCCTCAGTGCTGTTGTAACCTTTTAAACTTGTTCTGCTAACACCCACACCTGCAGACACGAGGAGCAGACGTGGAGCATGGAGCGAACAGAGAGTATGAACTCAGACTGCCAGTCAGGTGGGCTGTCCAGCTCTGTGGGAACCAGTAAGTGCAGCAGCCCGGCATGTATGGCAAGGAGGGCTGCCCACTGGGGCTGTACGGACATGTCCGGACCGGGAATGCAGTACGGGGATTCCTACGACTCGCTAAGAGACTCACCTCACAGTGACAGGTAGGAAAGGTGGTAATGTGTCTCTCTGTGTGTGTGGTGATGGTGATGGTTTTGAGAGTTAACTCTCTGTCTTTATTCTTGACTCTACAACACTTTTGCTTTTTTTGTGTTTTTTGATGTTCTCTTTGGCGACCCCAAGTGGCAGAAAAAGTTTACTGTTACAAATTTTCTGAATGTTTGAAGGACTTCATTACCCAGATACCGTATATTGTAATGTGACGTTATACAGTAAATCAGTGTTATCTAGGTACCTAAACTTATTCTTCACGTTTAGTGGTAGTGCAGGTGATAAAAAGATTTAAACATGATTTTTCTCTGTCTGAACAGTGCTCACTCATTTATATTGATATTTTGGATCTTGTTAGCAAAAGAAAATTCCACCCTTTGATACATATTTTGATAAAAATCAATCTGTGAAGGTCAGTAAGTAAACAAGAGAGTCTACAGCCATGCTAGGGGCTCTTTGAGGCTGAAGCAGCTGTGCTTTGAGCTAATGGCTAATGAGATCTTAGCATGCTCACAATGACAAAACTAACATGCTGATATTAAGCAGGTATAATGTTGAGCATCTTTGTTTAGCATGTTAACATTCTTACACTTTCTAATTAGCACAAAACACAAAGCACAGCTGAGGCTGATGGGCACATTAGTTTTGCAGGAATTTGGTCATAAATGAACATATTGGACAAATTGAAATTTTGACCTGAGGGTGGTACTAGGTAAAAAGTTGAGGGATCACCAACAGACAACAGACTTACATAGCCATCCCCTGAGCAATGCTGCTAGCATGGCTAAACAGTCATATTTGAGTGTTGTAGATGGACCATTTTATTTAGAAAATGGTCTAGAGTGGTCAGCTGCTTTGTGTCTCCCCACTCTGCTATTTACCTTGTTTCAAACAAATTTAGTTGCTAAAAGTAAGATAATTTGCTAAAAAAAAAAAAAAGGTTTCGATAGAAAAGATTTTAATGCATCCAAGATGTAATTCATGATAAGCTACAAATATTTTGGTGCTAAGTAAATTCTATCAGGATTAGAATCTGGGATCTCTGCTGTGACAAACCTGTGTTTTACCAACTTAGCTGGAGTGTGGTGCAGCAGTCGGACTCATGCACTCTTCGTAGCAGTGGTGGCACATGTGCAGTGATGTGTTTTTGAAATTCTTGGGACCGACTGAGTGGGTGGTCGAGGTCGCTCAGCAGTTAGCCCTGTCAGCTCTTTTCAAAAAGGTCCTGCATGCCAACTCGAGACAACAGGCTTCAGTGTCTCTGTTTGGAGTTTGTTCTCTCTGTGGGGGCGGCTGTGGCTCAGGAGGTGGTCGGGTCGTCCACTAATCAGAAGATCGGCGGGTTGATTCTGGGCTTCTCCAGTCCACATGTGGAAGTGTCCTTGGGCAAGATACTGAACCCCATATTACTCCCGATGGCTTTGCCATCGGTATGTGAGTGTGTGTGTGAATGATTAGATCCTCCTGATGAGCTGGTTGGCACCTTGCATGGCAGCCTCTGCCATCAGCATATGAATGTGTGTGAATGGGTGAATGTGGCTTGTAGTGTAAAAGCGCTTTGAGTGGTCGGAAGACTAGAGAGGCAGTCCATTTATCATTTACCATTCTCTGTGTTTGTGTGGTTTTCATTTGGGTGCCCTGGTTTCCTCCCACAGCTCATGCAGGTTTACCTTGCGAGGCAGCTGGATTCACATGATCACGACATCACAAGATCACACCAGACTCCATCTTGTCAGGCTTCAAGTTATGTTCTTGTGTCCGAACCACCGGTGGTTCAGACCAATCAGCATCCTATGAGGATTCTCGCGTGATCTCATGAATCCAGCTGCCTGGTAAGATGGTGATAGACGGTGATAGACAGATGGTTCATCCAATCACCTGCCAAGTATTTTTTGAAAGTGCCTGCCTTTTTCCAAACAGTTTCCAAGCATGACTTCTCAGATGGTTCTGTGTAACAAACCATCAGGTTACATGCAGGTCAGATGGACTGGAAACACTTAACTGACTGCAGATGTAAGTGTGGTTGTTTATGTGTATGTGTTACTCCTGTGATTGAATGGCGACCTGTCCAGGGTGTACCCTTCCTCTTTCCCAGTGCATGCTGGGATAGGCTTACGTAAGAGGATAGGTTGCTTAGAAAATGGATTGATGGGATTGATACTGACCAGCTACTGCTATCAGTCCAAATCACAAAGCATCAGAGAGGTGTGTCTCCACTTTTCTACCCCGCTGATTCATCTTGTCTACGTTTGATGATGTGTATCGTAAGGTCACTGGCAATAAAACTACTGTACCTTAGTGCCAAATCAAAATACATATGAAATGTAGTTGTCATTAAACAGTGACAAGTGAAATTTTCATCCAGAGAGCTTGTTGCTGCACTTGTAAAGTTAGTGTATTCTATCAACCAGATGTGATTCTCTGTTACATATGTGGGATAGCGTTGGTGGACTTTCTTACTTCAGTACATTTGTATGTCTTAAGTTTTGATTCAGACAGTGTGATAATCTACTGTTATTTTTTCCATCCAGATATGTGTCTGCGCTGACCACGCCAGCGCGCCTGTCTCCGGTGGAGTTCCACTACCCCCCGCTGCCACCCCAGGTGCCCACCTTCCAGATCACTTCGCCCAACACAAGCCACGCCCTCTCCCTGCCCCCCGCCGCTGCCGCCTACCACAGAGATGACGACCAGCCACTGCTACGTTGCCCTGATGTGCGTACACAAATTTAGTACATACATACCAGGAACTGTCATGTGATTAGAGCAGCATTGTGACAACATGACAACAGTTAAAGGATAAGGCTGGTGATGTTCTGTATTTTTTCACTGTCAACAAATCCCACCAAGGACATAAATCTTTCAAAGCTGGTTGTGAATATGTACCAGTAAATAGTATATTTCTGGGGACTAATTTCAGCTGTGGATTTGGTGCTTTAGTAAATATTTTCTGAAGGATGTGGGATTGAATCAAAATAAACTACAGTACCCATGTTCATGGTAATGAAGGAACATGTCACCCAGTGCAACAACATGGCACATTGATGTGTTTTTGATTTGTTTTTGGACAACAGTGGAGGTCAATGGCACAGAGGAACAAGCTGTGTACATTTGGCTACACAGACAATACTATTAAGAAAGAGCAGTTGATTGTTTGTTTTGGTCTTTTCATGGGATTTGTCACGATAAGAAAAGTATAGAATGTCACCAGACATATCCTTTAAACTTGATGGTCTACGTCCATGTATTGGCATCCGCCCTGCTGACGAAACCCACTGACAAACACACACTTTCATCCAGTTTAGTGGAGTGATGTAGATTCTAAAAAATCCTGCACTCTGTTTTACGTTTTTAGGATGGAAGTTTATACAGGCAGCCCCGGCGTCCGCGGCGACCCTACCTGACAGAGAGCACAGGAAGTCTACCATCCAGCCCCTACCGTCTCCCTGATGACGAGGCCTACGAGACCACCCAGGAGTACGCCTCTTCACGGGAACCCATCCGGAGTCGGCGCCGCCCGCGACGCAACCGCCTCAACGGACACATCTCTCAGCGGTCAGTGGGCCTACGGGACTACAGCTCGCAGAGCTTCAGCCAGTCAGAGGAGGAAGAGGAAGAGGAGGAGGAAGAGGACACTCACGGGGAGAGCACACCTTTCCTTAGTATGCAGAACATGAACGTGGACCTGCCCTTAACCGTCCCGGGTTTCCGTTCGTCATCGGGTGCGGACACACGGACTCACCGCGGGCTGAGTCGGCCGGGGACGCGCAGCAACGGGCAGAGTCGCGGCTCCCAGTCGCAACGCTCCAAGGCTGACAACATGCCCCTTTAAGACTTAAGACCTCCCCCCTACACCCACCCATACACCCCTGCCACCCCCCACCCCCTCCACCTCACATACTCCCCTCCCTCCTACACACAACCAGTGGACTAGAGACCTGCACCTAGGAGAAATATTTTTATTTTGTATAACAGACAGATATTCTAAACAAATGAAATATTTATTTTCATTTCAGCAAAAATTGTCTACTAGCTAACAGCAAAGACTTTTTTTATAACGGGGGGGAAATATTTATATGTAAAGTTTTTTGATTTACAGCATTATGAGAGATGAAAAAATAAGAGAATTACGTGCCAATTTTTTCACGAGTTAGATAAATAGAATAATATTGTGGTGCCTTTTGCTGTATGCTGAAGTCGGAGGTCCCATTGAGTTTTTGTAGCCTTTCTTATAAAGACTCCTCGTTTTTATAGAGACCAACCCTCTTCCTTCCTTTTGCTTTGGTTTTTTCTCTGATTTGGGATCTTCCTCTTTTTGAACTGTGATCTGATTATGTCATCATGCAATATTGATTCCTCCTGTGTAAAAGGTGTCTGTTTACATGAGTATGATCCACGCGATGCGCTCGTTTCACAGGGACATTTAGTCACTGACGCAACCGGATGTGTAGGGTAGTTTTCTCGGATGATTTTTGGATGAATCTTTCCAGATGAACACACATCGTTCATTTATGTCCTCGTTCGCTGCCTGTCAGTCATTTGTTGTTATTTCTGTGAAGACAAGAGTGTTAGGGAGCTGTTGAGGGAAAGTGACCTCAGATTCCTGTGTAGGTGTTCAGGGTGCTGCCATGTGACTGGTGGTGTTTGCAATGTGTGTGTGTGTGTGTGTGTGTGTGTATGTGTGTGTGTGCCTGTATGCAGTCTGTACACCTCATGAAGCCTCATTTGGTTGGCGCCTCCGTTCACCTTCGAGGGTGTGGTCTCTTGTTTGACTGACATGCTCCTCCCACCAATCCTCACGCTGCCAGAAGCTCCATTGCACTGTAAGAACCTCCCTCCGTGAGCAGTCATTGGCCAGGGAGCTGCCGATCCAAACCGACCTAACCAATCCAGTTGTAATCCAGCCTGACTCTGGCCTCCCGTGGACTGCCCAGCCCGCCCGTTTCCTATGCCAGCAGCTTAGAGCCGCACTGTGTCTCAGGACTTCCCCATCACATCACAGCCAAAAGACTCAAGCAGAGAGAGCACGTCATCTCAGTCACAGTTCAGTCCGCAGGCCAGATCCACATCCCCTCACTCTCCTTCCTGTCCGTCCGTCAGCTTTGTTGCGTTCACTCGTGGCCATGATTAAGGGAGTGTTGGTAAAAACTCTTGAAATCAGAAGGGAGATTCAGTTACTTTCTTTTTTTTACTTCAAAAGGTTGTGTGTACGTGTGTAAGTGGGCATGTGTGTAGTGTGTGGGTCACAATGATGACGATGATGATGATGATGATGATGATGATGATGATGACGAAAAAATGATGTTGAGACCACATCTGTTCGCTCTGATGCAGGGGCGTAGCTAGGAAATCTGGGCCCCCTGAGAGGAAAATGATCTGGGTTCCCCCCTTTCTTTTTTGTACTAATATAATCCTACTGGAAACTTTACGGGCCCTCTCCAGCTGTGGGGCCCTAGAATTGTCACCACCTTTCACCCCACTAGCGACGGCACTGCTCTGATGGGGGGGAAAAAAGTGCTTGCATTAAGGGTGCAGGTTCCCACTGCTAGAGAGTGAGTTGTTGAGTCTGATTCTACTTTTTATTTAGCTCACAGCCAAACAGTGGTATATGATAATACTGATTACTGCATCCTTGATTTGCATTCCTATACTTTTATTGATTGAACTTACTTTGCTTGGTCATATTGACTGAATGATCTGTTACATGTCTGTCTCTGTCTGCCCCCTTCACCTCGCATCGCCTCGTCCCCTCACCTTCATGTCTTTCTTACCCCCTTACCGACCTTCAGAAGCAACTAGCGTTGGACGAATCGAGGCCCCATCTCCTGACGAGTACATATTACTGAACAGCACACTAACAGTAGGCTGATCATGTCAGAAACTCTTCCACTTCAGATATATACATCGGGTTTAGAGACCCTTTCAAGTTCACTGAGGAAAATGTGTCAGATACAATATATGTCCCTGTTAGAGTTAATTTTCAATACGTAGAGTTGTTTTCGGTTTGTTTTCTTTTGTTCACACAGGAGATGCATGGATCACAGATGTAGAGAGTATCTTAAAAATGACGAGGAACCCCTCAGATTCAGGGGAATCATACTAGAATTATATAAAAACATTATTTGGGTTCATGGCCCAAAGGTCTGGTTAGTTTTGTCTTACTATCACTGTAATCAATCTGGGATTTGCAATGTGGAAATACTGCAAGTGAGGGTAGTGTGCTTCTAGAGCTAGTTGAATTGTTAACACCCCCCGCCCTCTTTCTCCTCACCCTGCACTCCCCCCTGCCCTGTACATACACATACATACTTATATTATACACACCCCATACATAATGAAGCACACACACATACACACACACACACGCACACACGCACACACACACACACACACACCAAGCCCTTCCATGTTTGTGTTTGTCAAGCAGTTTGCCTTTGTCTTTTTTACCTCCCGACTCCCTCTCTCCTCTTTCCCTCCCCCTCCCTTCCTTCCCCCCTTTTCCTCTTCCTCGTCCTCGTCCTCCTCCTCCTCCTCCTCTTCCTCCTCCTCCTCCTCTCCTCTCCTCTCACTCCCAAACCCCCACCCCCTGCATGTCCTAGTGGTACTGGTAGTTGGGTGCATGGAAAAAGCAGCAAGCAAATCGTTTTTCCACTCGGTGAAAAAAATAAAAATGTGTCTTCATTTTAACATTCAGCAATAAATCCCCTTCTCTTCATGTCCATCATTCTTGGAATATGCTAGAAGATTTTTTGCAAGTTTTATCAAAAACATACTACTTGTAAAAGAAGAAAAATCCCAAACCACCCCTTCATATGAAAAATAAAACTTTATTCCTACCATTTTGAAACAGTCCTGTCATCTTTGTAGCAAATAAAACAGTTGTTTCTTGTTTTGTTTTTTTCTGAGAGCTCCGACTCATCATCGGTACCTTTTTTTTGGAAAGAAGTCGTGAAAATCAAGAAAGAAGTGCACCAGCTATACGGTAGGAGTCAGAGTTGCACAGATAGGAACACTAGATGGCAGCATTGACTTTATCTATAGTTTGATGTGTCTATAATTTGAATGATGGTAACTTGTGTGTGTGTGTTAGTTATGGAAAAGGAAATTATGTTACACATAGAATATTACTTTTAATATTTCATGCTGCTTCAAAATGTTTTTTTTTAATTTTATTATTATATGTTTTACAAAATGTTAAATAATGGCTAATTGTAGAGTATGATACCTTTGTTCAAACAGACCTATATCACAACAGACATTTTGTCATAGCAGGAACAGCACAGGTGTGAATGATAATGTTAATTAAGGCTGCATTTTATTCAGCTTTACCACTTCCAGGGCCCTGATATTGACAACTGAGCCCTTGTTCATGTTATTAGCTACATCTGTGCTTTTCCTGCTCTGACAAGTCAAAATGTCTATACCTATAATCAGTCTGTAGTCTGTGATAGTTTGTTTGAATCAATATTTTATAGATGTAAACGGAAAATGTTCAATCTAATGGATTATGTTGTGGGTTATTTTTCTTAAAAAAGATACAAAGTGGTATGTGACGAAGTACATTTTTAAAGCTACTTTCACACACTAGCTGATGACAAACTTGGATGAGCACAACTGAGGAGTGTTTTAGTTCTTCACTGCTCTTTACCTCTCAACACCTCCTCCCTCCCCACACTATAATGCATTACCCCTTCAGACTGTAACGGCATCTGATATATCATACTCAAGTCACAGGTCGACATTTTTCAAGCATTTTTGCCTTTATTAGGTGGTAGACAGCTGGCTGGAAATTACTTGGAGAGAGACATGTAGGATGACATGCAACAAAAGTCTCTGGCCAGACTCAAACCAGGGATGTTACAATAATGCGGTCAACGTCTTAAACCGTTAGGCCACCAGGATTTTTCATTGTAATGTCCCCATCAGACCACTCAGAATCATTTTGAATGAAAAACACTGTAGCAGTATTGAGATGCATCATCCCTTTGGTTGGTCAAAACAAGAACAAAGATGTCTGAAAAGCACTTTTAAAGACACTGGAATTATTATGTCCACAGGAAGACATATTTGTTTACTTTTGTCCATCTTCACATAATCAAAGTGACCAAATCACAGTAATATAGCTAATCCACCATGTAAACAATATAAAACCAAACAGCTACAACCTGAGTTCAAATGATTTATAAAGTCTGCATATAGGTACAAACTTTCCCCCTCATATTTAATATACAGTACTGTGCAAAAGTTTTAGGCACCAAAGTTAAAGTGAGGATGCTTTCAAAAATAATGCTATGTATAGTTTTTATTTATCACTTAGCTTCAAACAAAGTTCAGTAAAGAGAAAATAACTAAATCAAATTTGTATTTGGTGTGATCACACTTTGCCTTTAAAAATGGCACCAGTTCTCCTCGGTACGCTTGTGCACAATATTTCAAGTTTCTTGGCAGGTTGGTTGTTCCAAGCATCTTGGAGAACAAGTTTCTGTTCTTCTGTGGATTTAGGTTACTCAGTTGGTTCTATCTTTATGTAATCCCAGACTGACTCCATGATGTTGAGATCACGCCTCTGTGGGGGGGGGGGGACCCTAAAACTTTGGCACAGTGTATATATCATAGATGAGATTCAAAACAGTAGATATATGGAGTGAATTACACACTCATGATGAAAAAAAGGAACGAGAACACACACACACACACACACACACACACACACACACACAAACACACACTATAGCTGTAACACAAATACCAAAGAAACTTGTATGACCAGTTGTCACCTCAAAGCCTGCTCATTTCTAAAGTGGATTCCAAACAAAACGTCACAGACCTTTGTGCATGCACAGTTCACTATTGTGACTCACAGATAGGGACCTCTAACAAACTATACTATATATGATTATATATACTATATACAATAATTATATATAACTATACTATAGATCAGGTGGGATTGATGATTTGTGTGTGTGTGTTCTTGTGTGAGAGAGAATTTCACAATGGAATGAAACCAAATGGATTTAATAATGCATCCACCTGGTAGTTATGAAGAAATAATCAATAAAGACGGATCATATTTGTGTCACACTAACTCAACTACATTATTGTTTGAAGAGTTCCTAAATGAAGAGTTGAATTTGAAAGTTTGCTCTTTGAATTCTGGGTTTACAGCTCTTTCCAGGTTTTTAACTGCATCAACCAGTTTAAAGCTTTGAACAGGCTTAAACCTCTAGAAAAAGCTAGTAACTGGACCTTGAGTTAAGGTTATTTTTCAGTATAAACATCAATAACCCTGGTTTAACATCAAGCTTTTTCAGGCACTTAACTACCAGAGTGTTATGTGTCAGTATAATAACCCCCTGTCCAAAACTAACTATTCTAGCAATCAACAACTGATTTGTAATGTTTAGCAGTTCAGATACCCAGCACCAAAGACATTAATTAGTCACTCTATATTGCTGATTTTATTTGACTGTTTTTCTTTGTTCTGTCAAAAGTGAGCAGGAGGACAGAAAACACGCAGTGACACTAGAAGCTGCTGCTGCTGTTACTTTTCTTGCTGATCATTTGCAGCAGATTGGACTGAAACTGCTGTCATCAAATGACAACTAGATGGTATAGCTCACCAACGTCAGAAGTCTTACAACATCAAGGTTTCATGCACCAGACACACCCCAGGAATTTCATGCAGCCCCTCCTCACAAATCCAGTTTAACCTGACGACTGGAGGGCTTTGGGGTGACGAGTCTCTGTGATAACGTCACTTTGAATGTCTCTGGGGAGAGATCTATGTTCATCACCATGGGCACCTCTTCATGTTTTAAAATGGGAGAGTAAACTTGGAAAGACACATAATTGGCAGGGAGATCTGGGGGGTAATTTAAGTAATTTAAAACAAATTTCCTGCATTTCTACACAATCTAACCTCTTGGATTAAGTCAAGAAACAGCTACCTGCACTAGTCTAGATTAGTTAGATTGAGGATGCTATGAAAACCAGGAATGCATCAAGAACAATTTATAATTGGGTGGATCAGGACATTAAATGATTATAAGAAGAACGGCTATTTCATATTTGAAATTATATTTATGAAAACATTATGTAGCCTAAAATGGTAGCAGGTTGCAGGCTACTAGGCCATCTTCAAGGTCAAACAAGGACAAACAATTTATATAAATGAAATAGTCTTACAACTCATCACAATATGATTTGGACAATTAAACCTGGTTAAACGATTTTAAATCTGAGGGTTGCTATTCTCAATACTTCTTTGGCCATCCTAAAAGTTTAACAATTGCAATTTGGGTGAATGAAATGACCTTACAACTAACCCAAAAACCATTTATTGGGAATCATAAGACAGTTTCAGAGCGACAGAGACACACAGCGTCCCTGCAACCATAGTAACTCACTCTCTCTCCTGCCTGCCTGTGTGTGGCGTGAGAGGAGGGGGAGAAATGCTGACTGAAATTACTCTGAGCGGCATTCATGGGAATAAATTACAATATAATAGATTTGTAATAATACCACTTTGTACAGGAGGAAGCTGCTCACCTGCAGTTAATCTGTGTTTGAAAGATACAGGTGTTCATCAGCTGCTAGACCTCTTCTGTAGGGGTTTCACACAACTATTGTGTATAAGATGGGAGATGGATGTAATACAATAGGTTGACACTATAGAGTAACAGTTGTATGACGAGAGAATCCTATTTCACTAAATGTGCAGCCACTAAGCTCACATTCATTGCAGAATAAGCAGCGAGAATATCAAGAGTCAGTAACATATAGTTAAAGGTTGAGTGATAGGATCAGTTTGCTTTAGATTAGATCTCCCATTTGTGGCTGATTCTGCAGCCACTGATTACTAATGAAACAGCAACATATCCTTCCTATTTGCTCTCTTTCTGCAGTGGGAGTATCCCTTGTGCACACACACGCCTGTCTGAGTCTTCTATGTAAAGCTTCTCTGATGAACCTTTGTCGTTGAACAGGCAAATCCCCAGGAGCAACAGCCCAAGTAGTTTAAGCTCGGAAAAAAAAAGAGCAGTGACTGACTTTCTGGACTATGTTTGGTTCTTGTTGAAGAGAGAACTTTCTTTTCTTTAATTCTTACTGAGAAATGAGGCAATAATGGAGATTACTAGCATGGGCCACCAACCTTGCTTTTCAATGCGTTTGAGTATTCAGTGAATGAAGAAACCTTCAATTAAACCAGGTGAGTCACGAAAATTGCTGAGTGTTTTTATATTTCATTTATATTTCAGCTCATAAAAAGAGGAGGATGTCATCTCGTTAAATGACTAAGCTGTAATAAACTGTATAATGACTATAATTATCAATATGATACAGTGAGGTTATTATTAACCTATGGTTACATCTGCTGATATAACTGTATTTGACTCATAGGCCAAACTCTCTGAAACTCTCTTCTCATCCTTTTAGATGTAGTTCTGGACCTTTTAGTTGTATTTCATGATATGTCTAAGCCCAGTTGTTACTGAATTGTAGATGTAGAAGTCCTTAAAGTGCTCAGAAAACTTGAAATTTCAATATTTACAATTCCATGACAACTCAATCTGCTGATGAAGATCATGTGATACAATTGAAAGCTCCAGAACAGCTACTAAATGGATGTTTTGGTGACATTTTGTTATCTAGCCTTTTTCTCTGTCATTGCTTTCTTTTACCCTCTCGTCTCTTCCTCCCTCTCTGTCATGGCTTCTCCTGACTGTTTTTTCTGTCCGCATACAAACCAACGGAGCTTTCAGAAGATATGATAGATTTGATGTTTATATTACATATTTTATGTTTTGATATTCAAAAATCATCTCTGTTTAGACAGATTTAAGGTTTGTCAAAACTAACATAGTGTTTGTGCTTTTGCAGTTGAATGGCGCGGTGTTACTGTCGCTGGCGTAACCTGTTAATCTGTGTATGCGGTCCATGCATCTGCCTGGCCCTGCTGTTCATCTATGTCGCTGTCATGTTGTGTTTGAGCTTGAACAGCACAGGAATGCCAACAGTCTTGAATCCTCTTCACTTTGTGGCCTCAGGAACTTTTAGTAATGGGAGCTTTGCCCCACTGCCTAAAACTTTCTGGGAGTTCCACCTGCATGGAAATGCCTTTTGGAACCGACTACAGCTGGCCATCGACCGCCATTTCAACCCCATCCTGCGTTCCAAAAACACCAAAAAGGGATTTGAAAGCAGCATCGTTAATGATTCCCTACTGAAGCAAAGTTTCTCTGAAGTTACTAACTTGGACAGCACGAGGAGAGACTTTTACAAGCTGCCAGAGCTGATGCGAGACTTTGTGGTACACATGAACAGGAGGGACTACCCAGTCCTCCTTCACCCAGATGCAGTATGTGGAGCTGGGGCAAAAGATGAGAAGGAGCCCCCACTGCTTCTTCTAGCCATCAAGACGACAGAGCTGAACTTCAAGAACCGACAAGCCATCCGAAGGACCTGGGGTCAGGAGGGTTGGGTGGCAGGACAGAGGAGGAACAGCAGCAGAGGAAAAGCAGACAGAGGATACGTTCGCAGGGTGTTCCTGCTAGGAAAAGAGAACCCTCAGGAGCTGGGCGTGGATGTGTCTCATCTACTGCAGTTGGAGAGTAAGCGTTATGGAGACATTCTGCAGTGGGATTTCAGTGACACATTTTTCAACCTCACCTTGAAGGATGTGCTCTTCTGGAGCTGGTTCTCAGATGTTTGCGACCAGACTCGCTTCGTCTTTAAGGGGGATGATGACGTCTTCGTCAACACACCGAGAATGATATCCTTCCTCCAGGACCAGCTGAGGAAACCACAAGCTGACAAGGCTATGAACGACTTCATGGTTGGAGATGTCATAGGAGCAGCATTACCCAATCGAGTCGACAAGTCCAAGTACTTTGTCCCAGACAGCTTCTACAAGGGCATCTATCCTACATATGCAGGCGGGGGAGGGGTGGTGTACTCAGGCCTGCTGGCCAAACGCCTGCACAACGTATCTAAAAGAATTCACTTGTTCCCCATTGACGATGTTTTTGTAGGGATGTGTATGGTTCGGCTTAACGCACACCCCATCCACCACCCTGCCTTCCTTACGTTTGACTTTCCTGACAAGGATGAGGAGAAGCTGTGTGCGTACCACAGTATCTTACTGGTCCACAAACGAAGCCCCACCCAGATGGTTAAACTGTGGGCAGACATGAAAAAGAAACAGAGACGGTGTTGGGGTGTGCCCCTGAGGGCGGCAGACAAGAAGGAAAACAAAAAAAAACTGTAAGAATATCTAACGTGATTTACGGCAAAGTTTTTCTATTGTAGATTTATTGCCACGATAATGTGATGAACATCTCAATGAGCTTCTGTCAGATGTGAAAAGGTGTCAACTCGTGTATGTATTTATTTACTTAAGGTATCCATGTTCTGGGGTTCAATAAAAGAGCCTCAGCAATATTTAATTTTTTAAAGGATTACAGCGTAATTTTGCTTGTCCATTAATTACAAAGTCACACAATGATAACATCAGTAGCTATGACTATGATTTATTGTTTATTGTTTCTTTATTCTTATTTGTTATTTAGTTTTATATTAATTTATTTTGCTATTTTAAGTCTGTTCAGCACTTTGGTCAACTAGGGTTGTTTAAATGTGCTAAACAAATAAATATTGACTTGACTTGGCTTAACTTGACTATGACATGCTGCAGTGTATTCCCAAACTCATTAAATTTCAAATCTGCAAGTTTCTTGTCATATAGGACTGAAATGAATGGAAACATGTGGAGGGAGAACAATATATTTAAAAAAATCTAAATTTGCTGTGTAACTGAAAAAGGTCAGCAGGAAAGTAAAATATACAGGATTGTAATTAAAACATCACTGTGTAACTTTTGCTTAACAACATGAGATAATGCTAAATGCTAACTACTGTTTAGTTAAACTGCCATTTAACATTTAGCTATTGTAACAGTAGCACAAGTGGAGAAGAGTCATAAAGTCAGCAAACTGACTCAGTAATGTGCGTTTTACAATATTTTTTTTTACCTAAAGTAGGATGAGAATTGTTAAAGTGGGACACTTTCTAAAAATTTGCACTCTGGAACAATTTACTGAAACATCCCAAAGCCTTAACTCCCAACTTGATACAGTTCTATAAACATTAAACCGCTTATTACAATATACAGAAGAAAAAATAAAGAATAATCAAACACATAATCAATGACTCCATCTAGAACACAATATGTCCTGAGACCACTTTTTTTACAGGCACTACTGGCAAAGTGGGACACCTTATATTACATGATATAAAGAAAAAACAACAGAGAAATTAAAGAAGTAATTTCAACATTTTAACGTCTTCAAATAACTGACTCTATGTACAGAAAGTATAGCTATATGATCAATGAAACTGCTAAACAAAGTCATTGTTGAGATGAGTTTGAATCTACACTGGTTGAACCAGTTTACAGTGTTGAAACTGGAAAGGTCACTGCTCCATATGTTTACATCATCTTGGTTAGATGAGCTGCTGTTTCCAGCCAATCAGCTTCCAGTGTTTTTTTTTAAAGTGAGAAGTCTGGCTCCACTCCAGTTACGTTTGTTATGTAAAACTGTGAAAACCAGTTGTAAAATCTATGATTGTACATTGCTGTCAAGTATTCCTGGTTCTTTCATATGGCATTAAGATATCAGTATATCAGTACACTGTTTTATTTCTGTGAAAATAACTTTGTAATAGCCAATTGGACTTTTCTGTATCCTGCTTTGCTTAAGCAACTATTAAAGACTCCCCAGTGACATGCTAGTATGAAAACAATGCAGAACCTTTAAACACATTTGTTTCTTCATAACTAATTTGTCATCACAAGGAAAAAATACTATGGGAATATGTTTCCTACATCCTTTCTGTTCCGTACATACTGTTTTTGTGGCCGACAAACAGCAAAAGAGAAACCTGCTCCACAAAGGCGTGTGGTCGGGAAGGGTGATGTGGTCTTCAGTATGTATTGACAGACAGAGGGTGGATATTCAGCTTTAATGTGCGTCAGAAATGATGACAGATTAATTCAATCGCTGGCTGGTGCCAAGCAGCAGCAGATGGAGTTTTCAGCTTTCTGAATCTCTGACAGATACTGATGTGGTTTCACCTGAGCCAGGAGAAAATGCCCTCTGGGAAGCAGAATGAGCTGTTGTTGTTCAAGAGCTTTTAACTACGAACAGTCTATTAACTCCATGAGCTGACTTAACTGTAAATGTTTTGCAAATGTTGTTTTATATGAATATTTTTATGTAGAGCTTCTTGTTTTGAGTGTTTTAACTAAAATGTCCTACAGGTACATTTTTTAAATATTAAAATACATCAATACAACCTCTATGTGCAATAGTTATGTTTTAAAGGAAGAATCTAATGTTATATACTGTATATGTTGGCTAAAAATATTAGTATGGAGAAATGAAAATATTTTCAAGACAGAACATCCCGTTCACATTGATATTCTTGGAAGACAGGAGGATTTAATGTCCAAGTGATGACTTCACAGTTCAAAAATGTGCATAACCTTTGTCATAACACACCAAAATCAGCAACTGAGTATGGAATGTCACTAAATTATGAGGCATTTGAGAAATTTGAAAAGACCTTCACTTACTTATGACAAACTAAATCATCAATGGTGTCGGCAGCATTCATTTGAAAATAAAATCAATACAATCAGCAATACAAGGCATTGTGTGAAAGGGTGGTGCCAACTCACCAATTTGCAGCTCTGTTTATCAGAAGACTGGTAAAACTGGTACGGTGTTTAAATTCCAGCCACTCCCTGGACTACTATCTCAATACCAGAAACAACAATCAGATACAAACCTGTGTCTTGTCAGTGTTGATAACAATTATTTAGTGATATATTTTATCTGACTTTAAAACATTTAGTTTGTTTTACAAAGGAGGAGGAATGGATCAATATTACCCAGCAAATGTTCTCTACTCTGTGATGTATATGCAAGAAAAATTGAGAGTTTGATTGTTATCAACTATGTTACATAGATAAGAAATGTTTGGTTATATAGTCATGGCTCCACTGAAGGTCAATATATAAACATGCTTTAGTTTGTCGTAGAAAATGGGGGAAAAAAAGTGGAAATTTTGCAGCAGAATTTAAATTTGACATGAAAATCACTAGTTACTTCTTCAATGTCAGTCAACATTACAGATTTTTGGAATCACTTTTACAAGAACGACTTATTTATTTCCATTAAGTTCAAGTCTGGTGTGGGAGTCACACACGCCCCCCTCCTTTTTAAAAAAACATCAAGAATGAGCTCGTTCAATGAGCCCAGTCGTTTCATGTCCCCCGACTGGCTGCCATATAAGAACTTCAGAGGAAGCTGTTACATCACAGTGAACGTCTGTGAACATCATCACATCAGTCAGTGATAACAGCAGCTCAGACGAGCAAACTGTCAGATGATTTTCACAACTCTCTCTCTCTCTCTCTCTCTCTCTCGATTGTCTGTGCCTTCACAATCCCTCTATGAACCATTTTCTGTCCTTTCCTCTTCGTCCTCATCTTCACTGTCCTCCTCCTCGCTCTCGCTGTACTGGTAGTTACAGCGGTTGGTGTTCACAAACAGATCACTCTCATCGTCCTCAGAGTCGCTGACGTCCTCTGCCTCGTCTTTCTCCTCGTCTTGCTGTTTGTTTGTTTTGTCTTGCGCTGGCGGCTCCTCATTAAAACCTTCTGGCCTGAAGGGAGACACGAGACAAAATCACAACAGGCTCAGTTACACTTCTCAAAAAAGATGCTGGCTGTATCATGCATTTGGGTCCCTACTCACCAGAGCTGCTGTTTTTGCAGGTACTGAATGTGATCTTTATAGAGAATGAAGCTGATCTCTGCCTTCACCTTCTCACCTTCTTCAATAGGATCCACAATCACATAGTCACCTTGAGATGAGACAACAAATAATTGAAATGTGAATCAAAGTGAAGCTGGCTGAAGAGAAGCCTCACCAAATTTATCATCACACCACTGACTGATCTTGACCTCTCATACGGATATCATAATGATGTCTTAACTGCACCAAATGCTAAACTCTCAAAACAGCATTTTTTTTTTTTAACAGATTAGTTTAACACTGAGTCAAAATCCCACATGTATATAAAACTGGCAAGTGTTTTGTGCCCATGCTTGTAGTAGCGTACTGTACGTAAGCACATTGAATTGGGGGAAATACTTTTCTGGAGAAGATATCAGTAGGTCCATTAAAAAATATCCAACTAATTATACTTTTGCAGTGCATTTAAGCGCCTGTGTGAAATAAAAGAGCACAACCTCAAGCTTCACACATCACTACAGAGAATGTTTCAGGGTTATATCATGATAAATATTGACTAAGTTTCTAATTGTAACAAAAACTAATATTGCAAATTCACATGGCATTTCTCTGAGTGAAACGCTGCCACTTGTTTCCTAATTCTCAGTCAGTTTTTAAGTCCTGTCTGCAGTATCTAAATGGTGCCATCTTGTGTGCAGCATAAATGTTGCAATTCCCCTGTGAAATCAAAGCAGTTCTCACTGCAACACCATACTGAGGCCATTGCTACTACAACCAGCTTGAGAAACAGGATTAGCACACAAAACAGCGATTTATGCAAATGTTTAGACATACGAATTTCCATTTAATCAAGTCATCATCTATATTATTGTGCCATAAACAACTTTAATTAAGGTAAAAGTTATGAATTGTAGTTCTACACCTTATTACCATCATTCAGATCATGGTAGGAGTGATGGAAAGACACTGATAACCATGAAGAAATGACTTGTTCTATGTATATACAGTGTTTAAATTTTTAAGATGGTTGATTGATTCTGACTGCTCTCTGTAATGTTAACATCCACCACTTACCTCTCTTGATCCAGATGTTCTTGCGAAACTTGGTGGGCATGCTCACCAGGAAGGTCTCACCCTGAGCCGTGACAGTCTCATGGAGGTTGTTACCACGGCTACTGATAACCTACAAGCGCAGTGTTAGAGGATGGAGAGTAAGAAAAATATCTTGCTGGGTATTGCGATGTCCCTAAGTAAGTAAGTAAGTGTGAGTAGCTGTTTGCTGTAAATATGTTAAATCCAGTGCAGTGTATTCATGGCTAACCTTCACAATCTGCTGGTTCTCTGTGGGCGTGACAAAGTCTCCAAGAACCTCCTTGACAACATGTTTGCGTTTGGTGGCCTGTGACATTATAAATGGTGAGCTTCAGTTTCCCTCGCCAGCTGAGGAAAGAAGAGGAGAGAAGAGGGGAGAAGGGGAATAGAGAAGAGGACAAGAGGACAAGAGGACAAGAGGAGGATAGATGGTGTGTGAGGTGCTGTTGAACTGAAAATGTCAGGCTGTGGTCAACAAACGATACAACGAGGAGATAATAAAACAAAACAAGAGATTCATCAAACTACAAAAGTCGTGACAAACGTGTTGAACTCATATAAGTTTTCAGATATGGCAACTTTTACAAAACCTTTGCTACTTGGCTGATTTCAGTCGTGGTAATTCACAACCGCTTCGCTTAGTTAGCTAGAAATGTTAGCAAATAGCAGTTTTCCTTCTATTTAACGCTAACACAGTAGTCCAATAATTTAGCTGACTTAGCTAACGTTAGCTATCTCAAAACGTATCTCTACGATCAGCCAGATTAGTAACGTATATAACTACCTTGAAGTAAAGAAGATAATTATTGTCTCTTCGATGTTTTAGTTTAAAGAAGCGTTGAGTTGTATTATCAGTGAAGTGGAACCACATGCGCTCCTGTTTTCTGACAACAGCAACTGCTAGGTTACACTTCCGGTGTGACGTCATTTACCTTTTCTTTTTAAATCTGAGGGTTTAATAGACGGTGCGAGGGTTTAGCATCACACTTAACAATTCATATCATCCGCTACTTCAACATCTATTGCTATTTGTTGTCTGACAATATCAGTAACTCAATACTGTATAAAACAGATTTTTGTTGGTCTAGTTCTTCCGCTACAGCGCCTTGCATTATGGGATATAGAGTTTCTTTTCACTCAATCTGAGCGGCATTCAAGATCACTAGCATGACATGCAGTGCCTTTCCTGACGTACTACACCAGGTTACACAGATATATGAGGTAAATATGCTTCTTTATTCATGACAGTTTTAAATTTTCATTATTTATTTCTGAATTTCTGACTTATCAGGAAACTACCAATTGAAGGCCCAACCACCATAATAATGCATGTTCATTAAGTTAAATGATTTTTCAACACACCTTTCATATAGGTCACTATGGAATTGTAGTTGTCCGCAGTGGTGGAAGGTAACTAAGTGCATTCACTGAAGTACTGGACTTAAGTGGTGGTGAGGTACTTGTACTTTACCTCAGTGTTTCCATTTGATGCTACTTTATACTTCCACACAACCACATTTCAGAGGGAAATATCGTACCTTCTACTCCACATTTATCTGTAGATGCAGAGTGAGGGTCTCTGGCACAACTTCACCTACTTCCAAGGTGCACGGAGAAGGGAAATAAGTCTAGAAAGATGAGAACTCCCGGAACACTTGAAGTATGAGGAACAACTTTATTAGTTGACCGATGCATTTCGGCTTGTGACCAGGATGACCCTGATGAAGGCCACAAGCCGAGATGACCCTGATGAAGGCCACAAGCCGAGATGACCCTGATGAAGGCCACAAGCTGAAACATGTGGGTCAACTAATAAAGTTTATGTATGTTGGCGTTTAGTTACCTTGTTTACTTTTGCCACTACCAGCTGGCGGCTGCTTTGTAACATTATCCCGTACATACATAGGCTGTAGATGTTAACTTACCCATATCACACAAACGCAGCAAAAAAAAGCAGAAGTTAAACTGTTTTCACAGGGTCCAAAAGCTGAAGACACAACCTCAAAACCAAGGTCCAGCAAAAATAGCTGACAATACACGCTTGTTTTATACAAAACACAGCTGTTAATTGATAGCATCGTTTTCTACAGACAGAGAGCAGAAAATGAGTCAGCACGAGCAGCCAGTTACTCTCCAGGCTCTAAGTGCTGACAACGCAGCCTTGCTCAGAGACAACAGGGACCTCTGGAGAAGGAACAAGGTTCTCCAAAGAGAAAATGATTCCTTCCTTACATACATCAACAGCCAACCAAATTGGCACTCTAGGAACAAGAAAAAAAGGCCCTCCAAATAGAGAATGAGGTGTTTTATGCAGAGAACGAGGCTCTCCACAACAACATTGACACCCTGGGCAGTGAAAATGAGGCCATGTGCAAAGAAATTGAGGGTCTTAAAAAACAGAACAGTGAGGTGCAGATTAAATTAAATGACTTTGAAATTGAGAGGACGACCTTGCACCAAAAAATTGAGGAGCTGAACATAAATGTGGCAGAGAAAGAGACCATGAGGCAGCAAAATGACACTCTGCAAAAAGAAGTTCTGCAGCTAAAAGACTCACTATGGAACTATAATGTATTGAAACAAGAAAACCTGCTTTTGAGACAACAAGGACATGACATGCAGCACACCCTTCGGAAACTGAACACAACGTTCCAAACTGAAAAAAACAGCATGATACGGCAAATTTGCAGCCTACAAGAGGAAACGCAACAGCAGAAGAAAAAGTTTCTAAATGAGAATGATGCCATGAAAAAAAAAAAAAGAGTTTCTGCAACAACAGGTTCTGAGGCAAACAAAATCCTGCAAGAGTTTAAAGTATTTGAGCATAATTATTACATAATGAAGCAGGAAAGTGAGTCTATGAGCGAACAAAACAAGGCCCTGGAACAGGAACTTCAAGAGGTCAAGACAAGGTTGTGTAATGGAGACCAAGCAATGAGACAAAAAATGAGGCTCTTCGAGAAAAAGCTCAGGAGCTGAAAAATGTTCTGGTGGAAGAGCTCAGAGGCTTCGAACACAACTACAATGAAATGAGTCAAAAAAAACACGTCCACGCGACAAAAAAATATAACCCTGGAACAAGAACTTCAGGAGGTCAAAAAAACTCTGCAAAAACTAAAAGTCTTTGAAGATCACTGTGATATAGTGAAGACAGAAAATGAGTCCCTGCAGCAACAAGTCCAGGAACTCACCAAAAACTTGCGTGATGCCCAAGAGGCCATGAGACAAAAAGACGGGGCCTTGCAACAACAAGTCCAGGAACTCAAAAGTATTCTGCAACAACTCAAAGCCTTTGAATGCAACTGTAATGCAATGAAGCAAGAGAATGAGTCATTGAGTCAGGTAAATAAGGCCCGACAAGAAGAAGTTGATAACAGAAAAGGGCCCGTTTGCAGATGAGCAGCCTAAAGCTGATCTGCAGGAGGAAGAGCTCCAGCATAAAGTGAATGTACTCACCATTCAGGTGCGTCACGGGATGAAGATAATCAAGCTTTTCACCAAAGATATCAATGAACTCGATCCTGTGGCCAACCAGGTCACTCCAGCGCAGGACAACACCAACATGGGACACATGTGGGTGACACGTTGGCTTCGTAGCAGGTTGCTGACTTCCACCAGAGACCATGATGCTCTGCTCTTCATGAATATACCATGCTCTCCAACACAGGAGTGTGACTCACACTATAGTCTACTGCCATGTTTACTTCAGATATGATATATATAGCCCAAACCCCATAACAAAGCTATGTAATTATTACAAAATTAAATTAAACTATTAACTATCATGACAATTAAATATTTCAAACATGAATATATAGTACTGTGTAAAAGTCTTAGGCACTTTAGATGTTTAGATTCATATCCATAACACAATACCAGAGGTGTCTGAACAGTTCTTTATTTATATAATATTATTTATTCTGCAGCATGAAAACGACCCCAAACATACAGCCAGAGACATAAAGAACTATTTTCAGTGATTCGAAGAACAAGGAATCCTGCAACAGATGGCTTGGCCCTCACAGAGCCCTGATCTCAACATCATGGAGTCAGTCTGGGATCACATGGAGAGAAAGAAGAAATGAGACCGCTTAAATTCACAGAAGAACTGTGGCAAATTCTCCAGAATGCTTGGAACAACCCACCTGCCCAAAAGCTTGGTCACAGCAAATATTGATTTGATTAAGGTTTTTTTTTCTGTACTGAACTTTGTATGAATTTAATTTATAAAGAAAAACAATTTACAGCATTATTTTTGTGAGCATATTCACTTTACTTTTAGTGCCTAAAACTTTTGCACAGTACTGTAGATAATGACATTTTTTCATTTTCAAGTAAATTCCCCACAATGTGAGGTGGCAACCAAGTCTCACGGCAGTTCGTGAAATAGTCACAAAATGTAATCTATAGATTTGTGTACATGGACACGAATTTTACATTTTTTTCGTGACACTCAGCACGACTTTCAAACTAATGTATTTCATCTGGAAGTATCTTTCATGCCTGCACCACATTTTTTTTCTGTCAGTAAGGACTTGGGAACACAGAAACTGTATTGTTTTTTCTCATTTGATATTCATTTTTTAATCATAATCACTAAATTACTCAACATTTATTCACAAGATTTTGTCCTTATTTTTATTTCTTTATTTTAATTTTATCAGTACAGTCAATGGTATGTGTTACTCTGGTGGGTGGACAGGAAGACCCGCTAACTTCTTGTGTGCAGAATCCAATTCTTGAAAAAAATGCTGAGATTTAATACTGCTGTCCTTTTCTGAAAGTGGACTGCTCACATAAAACACAATAAAACCTGACAGTTTGACTGACCCACTGAATGTGACAGTTTTTATGAACTGTTGAGTGTTGAGTGAATCGGGCTAGCTAACGTTAACAGCTTTATTTCCAGCCCGTCTACCATGATGCATGAGCTGGTTTTGTTCCATTTCTTAGAGAAGATCCATGATTAACTTTCACACAGCTCCATAGATACAGATTTAATAAGCTTGTGAGCTTTTTTATGTATTTTTCATTGGCGTTAGCAGGTGCTAACAGGCTATGCTAACAGTGTGTTAGTGGCGTTGCGTTAGCAGCATTCTGGACGCGAATTTACGCCCTACTCTTCCTCTAAATGGCTTGGCCTGACTTTTCTCACATAGCCCTCGCCTTGTGAAAGAACAGGAAGTTTTTGCTGCTCTGCTGTCTCCGGCAAATTCGCTTGAAATTGTTAAGCTTTAATAATTTCTTCTAAATGCAGTCCAGTTGTTCACAGTATAGGTAACAACCTAGTTGCAAAGGGTGAGGAAAAACAGTGATGTTAAGTTTTTTATTTGCTCAAAATTGTTAACCGTAACAAGATCTAGTGAAAGTGCCGGCCACTGAGATGCGCCAGCCACTTTGGTGGATGAAAGAGATGCTAGGGCAGCTAGCAATAGTAGCTAGAAATAGTAGTAAGCCATGACTCCACATAACAATAACACCAGATCCCCTCCGTCAATGATCAATGGGGAGACTGTCATTGATTCATCAGACCTGTTCAGTCAAATGATGGATGCTGATGGTTATAAACATACAAAAATATTTATTCATGAATGAATGAGTGAGTGCACAGCATGAGCCATAGACCCTACAATAATGCATATAAGTTAAAAATATACAAAAAGTACATTGGACCGTTGGGCCCTGGCACTTTCGTGCTCGGGCCCTCATCAGGAAATCAATAGGACTGTACATTAGTGAGCTAGACAGCTTTTTCAAGTCATTCAGGTGAGGATTCATGATATCACGATAATGGAAATTTATCACGATTAAATTATCATGAGGGTTTTCATCTCCATACACAATAAAATCGGATATCTCCCATTCCTGATATACAAACACAGTATAATCTAATTACAGTATAATCAATTCAATATTGTGTTTGTTTGAGTTAAATTTTTACGTGATACTCCAGTGCCTGGAAAAAAAAGGACACAAAAAACAAAGAATGGGATTCCACACTTCTTTATTGAACCTTGATTTATTTCTCACTGTCTCACTGCTGTTATTACAATTGCACTGTAGTTATGTAGTAATGTGCAGACCAATAAGGTAAAACCCCCATCTGTCAAAAGCTCCATCTCAAATACTACATAACATAACCACAAACACTGGTAACTAAACATTCAAGAGAACTAACAAGACAGCAGTTAAACTACTATTAGTGCATCCTTTTTATCAGACATGGGCTCAGTTACTGTGAGGAAAGATGAGCAAACTTAAAACCAATACCATCTAAAAAAAAGGAATTCATTATGACCTGCAGGACTAACGGAATGAAATGCAAACACAAAATCTTTAAAATTACTAAAATTTCAGTAGTTTAGCAAAACTAGCTTTATAAGAGCTGGCAAGTTTTTGGTAAATCGTCATGAGGTGTGAGGTATGGAAGGTGAAACACTAGTCTGGCTGAATGGGAAAGTCAAGAGGACCTATGTTTGTGTCTGACTTTGATCTTCATGCATTCTGGATCAAATGTGTATGTAAGTAGTGTGAAAGTGTGGTCAGCTGTTGCATGTATGTGTGTTTGTGTGTGTGTGTGTGTGTGTGTGTGTGTGTGTGTGTGTGTGTGTGTAAATATGTGGTGTTAGTGGTTTAGTTGACTACAGCAGATGAGCACATCTTGTTGATCCCACATGCATTGGACCCCCTGTATAGGTAGTAGTAACCCTGCATGAGAAAGAGAGAGAGATAGTCAAAACACAAACAGTGGTCTCACACTGTGGAACATTACAAATAAGTCCAGGACACACCTGAAGCTTTGAAGGGCTGTGATAGTGGATTAATTTAGACTGTATGGGTGTTATTTTCCAAACTCTCAAGGCATTGTTTCATCTTTCTCTAATCCACAAACTTTGAAGGATTTTTACACTCTGTGCGAAGTTAGTAGGTGGGGCTCTCTTACCTGCTCTCCATAATCCTCCCCCCAGCTGTTTTTGATGGCCCAGAATGGGATACCTTTACCTGAAAAGACAAAAACATCAATACCACAGCAGTGTGACTCACACTATAGTCTACTGCCATGTTTATGTAAAATATGACATTCATATACAGTGAGAGATTCACAGTAAATAACTTTAGTAAGCACTGCATCATATCACATGATGCATCTAGGCAATAGCCATCTGCAGTGACGTACTCTTCTCAACACTTTGGTTCTATATTTGTATGATCACACTGTACAAAGAAAATCACATTTTCCTGAGGTGCAGAGCGTTTTTTTCTCTCTCGCTTGCAACTGTTTAGTATTTTAGAGAAATGCTGGTATGGTGCACTAGGAGGATAGGCACTGTGAGGGCTGGTAATGATGCATGTAAGATGGATATTATGTATAAGAATGTATTTTTACTAATTCCACCCAATTTCAATACATAAAAGATTATTGTTTTTGTGAATCGAGAAGGACTTCTTGATTCACATAAACAATAATCTTTTGTGTTGATATGCTACATATTTTGACGCATGACCACAAACAGGATAAACAAATCTATCTTTCTGTTGGCTTTGGTTCTCAGGTGTAAAAAAAGAACTCCAACAGGGGATAAAAATCACTTACGATCTCCATATCCCACCATCAGCACAGCGTGGTCGATCATCCAGGGGTTGCAGAAGATCTTCATAGGATGAGACACACCCTTCCTGTAAAACTACAGAGAGGCAAAGCAAAATTAATTGAATGTGGTAATTAATATATGGTTATTTGCTAATAATTAAATTATAGTGAAAAATGAGATGCACTGTGACAAAAAAAACTGTTATTTCTTGACGTCTTAACAATATAAAGATGATGACAGGGATCAACTACTTACCTGCATGGCAAAGGCATTCAGAGCAACAGAGATTGGTCCGTTCTCAGCCAGCCAAGCTGCAATTTCTGAGGGAAAGGAAATTAAAATCAGTCACAGCCACTAGTTTCAAACTGACACACACAAAATTGGATTTTCTAATAGAAGTCCAAATGCTAGGAACACCAAGTGGATGCATGCATATGAGTAAGTGCATGTTCAGTATGTATACATCTCTAAAATTGAAACAAATATACTCGTGACATCAACACCTATTAGCGTACTTATTTGTCTTTGAAATGGAAAAAGACACTTTGTTGGAGTTGTGTCATTGCTCTTTGTTCACAGGATCTAATTAGTGTGATTTAAAAAAAACCTCGTATTTATTTTTGACATATTTATCAGCATTTTGTCCTTCTTTCTTCTTCATCTCCTCCTTGTTCACTGGGTCCACTCACCTCTCTCATCTTTAGAAAGCTCCACAGAGCTGTTGATGTAGGCGGCCACCTTCCCGCTGGTGAAGTCACACCTCTGCTTGTGCCCGGTGTACGAGTAGTCGCTCTCTGACTCCAGACCACCTTAACCACACACGGAGGATGAAGATTAAAAGGTTACAACTTGCACTAAGCGCCATTTCCACCTCTTTTCTCAGCATAAATCACTGTAATAAATGCACATATATCATCCTCTCAGCACAGAGAAGCAAAACGGTTGCACACATCACTTGTCCTCCATCCATTTCTTTCTTACCCAGCTTCTCAATGGCTTCATAAGCATTTGATGGCAGCCCGCCTCTGCACGCCTGGTCCAGCCCATCACAGTCAACCAGCTCTGCGAGGGACAAATCAATGGACCAATCACATCACTGCTTTTATCTTTAACTATCAACATTACAATTTCTTCTGAAGGAGAAAGTTACTGAATTATCGTATTACATGTGATAGTGTGTATGTTACCTTGTTCAGACAATGACAGTAATGTTCCATTTTTCAGAAACCACTGGCCTTCAATGTTGCCTGTGACAGAAAATGCCCAGCAAGATCCACACATACCCTGAAAGAAAGACACACACACACACACACACACAGTGTAATCAGCATGAAGTAGGCAGAAGGTATCACTTATTCATTAGTGGCATGCTATTTAGGGTGACTGCCCTAAAATTAACTCTGCTTGTTGGCACCTGGTTCTTAACAGAACTGACAGCTCCATGTTCTCGCCAATCCCAGCTGTCAGGGGCGGGGCCTCGTGCAGGAGAGGCCGGTTTCATTGGCTGGTGAAGAGTCCACTGGCTCAGTAGTTGGTTCAGGTAAGTAGAGCGAAACTCTTCCTCTGGAGAAAAGCAGAAGGAGAAAGCAGTCATGCTGTTTGTGTTACTCAAGAAGATCTTTTTTGAAGAAACGCTGATGAAACACATGGAAAGCACAAGATGCATTTCCTCATGGGGGAAATATATACACACCAGTTAGGTCACTGAACTTGGTGACACCATACTCTGCTGAGCCCTGATCCAAAGACTGGATCTTCTCTGCAGTCTTCAGGTTCTCATGGAAGATGCGCAAACGACGGTCTGCCTCTGCAGAGTCAAATCAACACATTTTTAAAAATTTAAAAATTGACACTTCACAATCAAAGACAAATTTAATTGCTCTGTTTATATTTTTTTTACATTTTAGGTGACAGAACAAATTCCAGTGAGTAAGTTGCTATTTCTTGTAGTTTTCTTGCTCATAAAGCTGAATGTAAACTAACCAGTGACGACGTCTCTTGTAGTGATATTTGGAATATATTAAACTCATTTTCTCTGTGATAAGAACAATGTTTTATTCCAATAGGCAATAAATCACTCAATTATTAAAGCTAGAAAGTCAGTATCACTCCAGCCTTCTGTTAATTAACCAGTCAGTCCTTATCTGATATTTTACTGATGATATATTCTTTCTGGCTGAAACATGAACAGTTTCTCTGTCTATGTCTGTTTATCTTTTAATTTTGATCTCTCAAATTGCATTCATTGCAGTGCTGAGATGTAACATAAACTGATTGCATTTTTATCAACAAATACTGGAGAAAACTAGTTAGACACTGAACCTAGTTTATTTATTGATTGATTTAAAAACAATCATGTTTATTTTCACGCATGTTTCTAATTAGTTCAAATATTTAAATGTAATTTTGCACAAACAATCAAAGCTTTAAGAAACAAAATACTCTCCGGCTATATTGTCAATGAACTTGAAAGAAAGAGAGATAAGTCTTTTAGATTTGATGTTTAGTTGATGGGCATTGCCTGTTTTCCATCTGTTATGTCCCCAGTTTAGGGGAAACGTGGACACAACACGCTTAGAGCCCCCATTCTTCCCCAAGAATGGTCAGCCCAACAAACACCAAAGTTCACACTGTAGCAGTTAATTTTCAGAAGCTTCAGAGTTGAGCAATGCCCAAAACAACAAACAAAAATTAACAAGCCCCACCCTAAACTTCCCTAACGAAACATTAAGTAGAAACAGACAGATTAGAGGACTCTTGTTTCTTTAGTTGTTCCCAAATAAATCAGATTTATAGACTTTTTTTCCAGTAGATATTTTGACTAATAGCGGGAAAGGCACAGGTGCAGCTGGTAACATTAATTACGGCTTGCCTCCACTAATTATATCAATGCAATGCAGCAATTAGTGATGTAATTAGTTGCACCTGTGTTTGACAAGTAAAAATGCAGTGAAAATGTTGGTTTCTCTACACACCCCCCCCCCCCCCTCCAGACAGCAGTATTTTGACATTAAACCACTAAACTAATCTAGAGTTAGTCATTTTCAGAATAACACAATGATTAGCTTTGAAGGCTACTTAGTCTTGTGTTTAGGATTTCATTTAGGATGAAGGGCTTTTATTGTTGCTGTGAGTAGTAGGTTTGACGGAAGCAGGCAGGAATGTGACACACAATGTAACTGCTATGTTTGGTATGTGCTGTATATACTGTACGTGTCAGACACTCACCCTCCTGGCTGCTGTAGACCTTATTGTATTTTACCATGAACTCTTTGAACTGGCCCAGCAGCTTGACAGACTCCTAACAGATAAAGAGCAGACAGACACACAGAATCAACAACACGAGCCTCATCCTCGGTTGATTATTGATGTTTGCTGTTTACTCAACAAATGGACTGTTGGAGTAAGAAAGAGGCAGCAAGATGAACGTTAACATCAACATGTTTGTTGTCTGTACTGTTATTGATTTGAACATGACATTATTTTCACCTCCAGAGGCTCGCTGGTGGATGGATCCTCGACCTTGTTGGTCTCTTCGACTTGAGGTTCGGCTGATAAGAAAGAAATCCAGGAAAGTGTGTACTGTAAGCGTCAATGTAAAGAAAACTTATATTTATTTGTTCAAAAGACCAGTAATGCCTCTCGTATTAGAGAGGAATAAATAGAAATGTGTGTATATCACAAAGCAGGGCTACAACAGAGAGGTGCCTTAAATAAGCTGTCAGTTTTGGCAAAATTTACATGCATAGAGAGCAAAAAATATATATTTTTAGGATTTTCAGGTTAAACAGTAGAGTGGGAGAGCTCTGTCCAGAGAAAGTTGGACTCACCAGTATTCAACCTTTCATCTTTTTTTTCCTTTTTGGTATAAAGCATCACTTATCGACCAGGTCGGTAAACATTAGCATTACATAATAACTGGGTAATGAAGGTCAAATCAAGCCGTTTTTTTTTTCTGGAAACATGTAAATTTACTTGGTGTAACGTGATTCAAACCAAGGTTAAAACTGAAGGGAACATGAGCATCAAGTATGTTTTTACCTCCTGAGCAGTGTGTTCTCACGCTGCTTGGATGGATCAGTGCCAATGACTACTAACAAATCAATTATTCATTATATTATCTGTGTGTTCGTCTTTATAATAACGATGTAAAATAGCATTTTAAAGATTATTTTCTGTATGGTCATTGTTTCAACTAGTTTTATGGGGCCAACGTGATCATGTAAGATAGTGCCACCGTTACAGAGAAAGCAAAGCATCATAGGATAACAATGAAAACACACAAACACTAAATTGAATACATTGAATACAATTATCCAGTGGTCTATATTTTGACCAGAGGAAAAGCCGTGAACCTTAGATGTTGAATGATTGATATGGTCTATTTGTCTGCTGACAAGCTGCTGACTGACCTTTAGGTTGGCACTTCTGTTTAAGCAGAGTTGAAGTGCCCTGCCAGGGAACGTCCCACACTTCAAACAGACACACCTCCGTCTAACAAACAAACACACAGAGAACAGAGATATTTTATATCATTAACAGTGTATTACAATACATATTCAGTGTTGGAAATTGATTTAAAAGGAGGAATCATGTGTTTTAACACACTGCAGCCAGAGCAAACAACATCAGACAAGTTATTTCTGTCTAAATGGAGCTGTAAGGGTCAAGCAGCTCCATTTAGAGCTTTTCCTTCTAGGATTAGGGTTAAGATGTTTTTAAAACCAGGAATAGGTTTCCACTATAAAGACTAAAAACAGGGAGACAACGAAACACAAAAAACACTCGTGCATGTGTCAGTACTGTGTATGCGTGACTTTGTGAGTGTGCTTAGGGTTGCTACAAGTCAGACTCAAGTCACAAGATCAGATGACTGGTGACATCCTGCTGAACAAACAGAACTATTTTGCTGCAATAATAAATCAATACACAGTAAGATGCACACGCACGCACATTCCCATTTTGGTACATTACATACTTCTTAGTGAACTCTGCAAACCATGACAATGACCTACTTTCTCTCTTTTACTTAATTCTCTCTCTCTCTTACACACACACAACCTACCTTGAGTTTGTGTGCTTCGGGATAGAAGTCACATGTCCTGAGCATGGCGCTTTTCTTACATTGAGTGTTACTCAGTTCCACTGTTATAGTGTAGCGGATCCCTTTAACCAGCTGGAAAACAGACAGACACACACACACATGCATTGGTGAATTTAAATTGACAAACCAGAAATCTTGCTTTTACAAAGCATTCATTGTCTGCTGTGCTGCTGCAGTCTAGTACACAAGTGGCTATTTAATACGACTAAGAGTGTATTTGAATGACATTCAGCCAATCTAAGCTTTCAGAGAGTGTATATTGTCTGTGCTGTAGTATCTGGATGCTTCTTTTTGCTAGTGGCAGCAGGCCATATTGCACAGAAGGATGCGCTGATAAATGACAACAATGCAGTACAACTCTGACGAGGCCAGCTGGAAGCGTTGTCAAGCCAGTTAGAGTCAGTGAATTGACTTCCGGTCAGGATGAAACTATGAACATATTGAGAAAAATTTTACTGTGTAGACTTTTTTCAACGTACCAAAAATAAATCACGTATTTAATAATGGATATGTGAAGGGTTTCATTTTGTGCGAACGCGTAAATAATTACTGCAGGGAGCAATTTATGCTATTAATCTGAAGGTAAATCGCTGTGTTTCCGGTGTGTGAGGCTAACTGTCGTGAGCTTGACGCACTGTTTACAAAGAACTGAGCGCCTACTGCTCAATAACAACGTATTAAATTCACTAACCAGTACTCTCCATCACAAAACGTGTGTTATGACAACATAGTGAATAAATGAACATGACGTAGGAAGCCACCGTCTTCATTAACTGTACCTGTTTGGTGGCGGAGACGATCCGGCTCACTCTGCGGAGGTGCATGGCGTTGGAGCCCCGGTTGTAGCGCTCCTCGGCGAACTGCAGAGCCTTCTGCAGGCCTGGGTCGGACTCTTGCAGTCGGATAGGAGAGCCGGGAGGCCCGAACAGAGGCCGGTCCAGGTCCTCACCTAGCCCCAGCACAGAGCTCAGACCGGCGGCCAAGGCCAGCAGCCCCAGGATTACCGGACGATATCTGAGCACCATGTTGTGCTTCACAAAGAAAAAAGGGACCGGTGTCCTGTCTGCGCTCAGTTAAAAAGAGGGATGTTTGTTTTTCTCCCAGAAAAATCGATATCAAGTTACCTCTGCAATGGTTATACAAGAGGTAAACAGTGTTGTTGCCAAACAAAACTGGGATGAGCCTGTGGGAGGAGACTAATAATAAAGAGGGGTGTGTTCAAGAAGCATAGACAACACCCACACACTGTTGCACACACCCACATTCCCCATATTTAAACAACGCCCGTAATAACTGGTTAATAGATCATTATAATGATCAATGTCAAATTTGTGGCTGCTGAGCAACAACTGGAAAACCAAACATTTAAAAAAAAAACTTTATTTGTATTGATTGTACTGAGCAAAACAGAAGATATAATGTGTTTTACAGAGAGAAGACGGGAATAAGGGAGAGATACACTATAAACTACCCACACATTCAAGATGATCAGAGGCTTGATGGAACTTCTTGAGCTAAATAATTGTGACCCTATTCCCAGTGTGACACTGTCCTCCTGGCTATTCTGTTTTCTGAAGAGATATGGGAACCCTCTCATAGATGGCTGATAGGGAGAAAATAATCCCCAGATCAGTATAATGCAATATATTAAAACTGTTTGTGGTTGTCACACCAGCAAGAACAAAATATAGACCACTGCACACAATAATAATGTATATTCCTCTGTAAGTATGCATTTGAAATACTGTAATACAGGCGTGTAGACAGTAGTCATTTTTAGCCTACTGTTTCACAAGACATGGGATCAACAAACTATTGAGTAACAAGCCAGAAGTTACTCTGGTTGGTGAGTTGATCAGTCAGTTCTCACAGGAACTGTAAATGACCAGTTTAGTGTGGGGGACGAGGATGTCTAATCACTAATCAATTTTCGAATTCTAAATAGTTTTTTTAAAACTGTATTTCAACACTTATAAATCAATTGTCCCCTCTAAAGCTACACAGAAGTGTAAATAAAGCCAGTAACTGTATAATGTGGGTTGTTCTTGCTGACGAATGTCGATTGATGCAATGAACTGATGTGCGAGTGTCAATAGTATATTTATACTATGTATATAATCATTGCGTCATGGATAATAACAAGTTTTTATTATATAATACTTATATAATTACTGCACAATGTATAATAACAAACTTTTCTATTTTACTATTTAACTATTTATTTTATTCTACTGCTGTGTGTATATCTTACTCTTAATTATAACCATATGAGGGAGACACATACTGTCTGTCCTGTGATCTTATATTTTGTACACACAGCTGAGTTTGACCTTCTGAGAGTCTGAATTATCTTAATTGGCCAAGTGTGTTTACACATACAAGGAATTTGACTCTGGTTTAGTGGCTCTCAGTGTAATTACACAAATATACCAACACAGCAGTCTTCAGAAATATACACAAGGAATGACTATATACAGGTTAAACCGTTTCTGTGAACTGTAAACAGGATACAAATAGTGCAAAGAAGTGAAGAGTGCTGAGTTAAATATTAAATGGCAAAAAAGTGACACGTTACTTTATATACACAGTCTCTAGTCAAAAATTCACTTACATGTTTCGACACAGAGTCTTCTTCAGAGCATTTGAAATATACAGGATCAATTCAGTCATATATATAAGGGCAGAGTTAATCTGATTTAAACCTCATTACATACAATATGAAACTTCACAAAATACTGTTTCTGGCCATCATTGATTCACTGTTAAGAACCTACACTAGATGGCAATAAAGGGACACATAGATTACAAACAGTCCTAACTTAAAAAGCATTTTAAACTGAAATTATCATTATGACCATTTGGTGGGATGGTGTTGAATGTGTATATCCAAAACATTTCTGTCTCTAGTGGGCATCACGACTTTCTCAGTCCCACAGAATTTTAATGAAGAAGGTGAACCGTGATTTGCTTCAGCATAATGTTTTGCAATTGCGTAATCCATATTGCCTGTATGGATTGCAGTTTTGTGCTCCGATATTCATTGTTTAAGAGGTCATTTGGCTTGTCCAATGTAAGCTAGACCACAGGGACATAATAACATGTGAATCACATGAGTTGACTTACAGTTTATAAATTCCTGAACAGGAATTTTTGTCCCAGTATGGGGATGATTGAACCATTTTATATTTCTTGTATTGCTGAACCAGTGGTTTCCAACCTTTTTGGCTTTTGATGGCTTACAAAAAGCAGTGTGTAGTCAGGGTCACATTTTTGTTTGGGTCACAACTTTGTTTTTTCTTCTTCCCTCTCCCATTAATCAGCTAATGACTCCTCAGATTTCTGAGGAACCTGGCCCCTAGGTTGGGAACCACTAGACTAAACTAGTTAACTGTATCTTAAGTAGTTGAAACTAGCTCCACCTCCAGCAGCTACAACAGTAACATGCTGCTCTAACACTGATGCTTCAGTATTAATAATCTAATGATGTCATATATAATAATATATCAGTCAGAAGGACCAAACCACTACTTTTACCGCAATACTTTAACTACATCAAGCTCACAATACTTATGTACTTTTACAGTAGTAAGATTTTTCATGCAGGACTTTTGCTTGTAATTAAGCATTTTTACATTGCTGTATAAGTACTTTTACTTAAGTAAAGGATCTGAGTACTTCCTCCACCACTGCAGTATTATATAGTTTTCAGGGAGAAAGAAACTGTCCCTGTGCCTGGTGGTTTTGGTGTACAGTGTTCAGATGACAAAGAAAGCATGAGGATAGCGCACAGGTTATGGTCTGTATTCAGACTTGCAGCGTGAGCATGTTGAGCAGAGTTCAGCTCAGCTTCCAGTCAGTGAAGACTTTGTAGAGGTGTCAGTTTTAATCTGAAAGATCGGGTCCGGAAGTGTTGTTGCCCCTAGCAGCTCTAGCAGAACGGAACATTGTCCGCCAGCAAAACCAAAGAAGAAGAAAAAAAAAGAAGAACGGAACATTTGTTGACAACTGCTAAGCTAACATTGTGAACTTGCTGCTAGATTGTCGAAACCGGCTTTTTTTGTCAATCTTGCCAGCTCCTCGGGGAAACAGTAACCTAACGCTAACCTTAGCTGCCAGTTTACCCACCGAATGACACAATTGTCGTCGTGAAACGTTATGACTAGTTTATTTTTAGGGAGTAGGTTGTTGTTGCAGTCATAGCACCGGCTGGCGGACATGGAGACTCGGGGGGTTGAAGACATGTTTGACTTTCGTCGGTAAGTCAGCTAACGGTGGCTAAATAATGTAAGCTACCCAGTTAACCTTTAGCCAACGCTCAGTAGCCACAGTTTTGTCCTGCAACGTTAGTTAGGTTCAGTAAACACAGTGAATAATATCAGTAGCATTTAACGTTAGCTAACCTCGCTAACAGGTTTCCGGACGAATAAGTGTTATTGGCTAAACGGCTTTAACGTTTCTGCTAACGTTCATTATGCAACCTTATGTAATGCTAATTTCAATGGACACGTCGCACTGTTATCAGATTTTAAAAAATGCTTCAACAGGCTCACCTGAGGTGGCTGTTGAACTTGACATCATACAATTTCAACATTGAAGTTTTCTAAAAGACTTTAGCTTCTGAAAACCATGCCTCCATTACTGCATCAATCACTTTCACAACAGTCAAATGTCTTGTGGCAGAAACTCATTGCTCTACCTCATGTTTAACTTTGCCGATATTACAAGACTTTTATACTTGTGTGTTTTTATATAATTCCTTTATGTTTCTGAAACGTTCTTACAATGTATTTTTTAGCAATCTTATACTTTTAGTAGTTAAGTTTGTTTAAGTCGTTTATTCTGCAAGTGCACAGATTTTGGTCTTTGATTTCAATGTAAGCGAGTACTGAGAAATGATAATGAAGTGATCTTGAATCTTCTGCAAAGCAGATACACTAGGCTGATATAACATATGCACCTCTGTGTATGTGGTGTGAATAACTTCATCAAATAACGTCAGAAATAAATACGTGTCAGTGCAGGTGGGACATAAAGCCTGTAGGTGCAGCAGTATTGATTATGTTGTTGGATTTTTGGACACAACACACACACACAAAAAAAAATCCCGAGTATTTCTAGCATGTAATTGCCGAGTTAATCACGTAGAGACACGTGTAATAAAGTGTCGAAAATGAAAGGAGGACACTGTGGTTGAATGTGAAACCTAAAATCACAGTAATGCTCAATCTATAATGAAGTAGATAGGTGATGTTTTCTTCATCAGCAGTGATGAATTATGATACTCATACTAATACATATTACAGTAATGCATAATGGCCAAGTGTGGAGATTTTATTGAATAAAAATAAATTGAATCCTGAGCTCTTGAGTGTGACAGATTTCATCTTATATCACTGATCTTTTAAAAAGATAATCATTACTGTGGCATACTGTAGATTTTTTTTTTTTTTTTTTGGCTAGCTAAGTTTGCAAAGTCTCAGTGTGATTCATGTGATTTGTCAAAATCTCACTAGCAATGAATTTGTCGTTTTCTTGCTGGATCCACGTCTATAATTTCCATGTGTATAACTTTTGACCCTTTTTATTGGCACAGGTTTCCCAAAGATGCACTTGTTCTCCTGCTGTTGCTGATTTACTTTCCAGTTGGCATTTGTTTGATGTTAATACGGATTTTTATCGGTGTTCACGTGTTCCTGGTCAGCTGTGCACTTCCAGAAAGTTTTGTTAGAAGGTAAGTTTATGCAGTATACTTTTTTTAAATCTTTTACTTATCACATGAATCAAAAATCACTCTTTTAATCTACCCTGTGGAGCGATACAGTCCAACAGCACCACAAACTACAGCCTCCGTAATAACCATAAAGTTGAATCGACACCTGTCTAAAACAGTTTCAACAGAAACTGAACTCCATTATTAAGATAGAGTTTGTTGCAGGACTGGTTAAGTGTTCCTAATAAACTGAGTGCATATGTTTTAGTAACAATTAGCCAAAACAGTATATTCATTTATGTGCAATGATATAAAAATATACTCATTCTTCTACAAAGAAGAGTAAGGATAATCAAAGAGGAAAAAAGAAGGGAAATGGACAGCATATTTATGTTTTAACACTTTCCTATCTGTAGGAAAAATAAAGACTGAAGGCTGCTTTTAAACACAGATCTGAGAGAAGGTTGAATGTCTTCAATACTGAATCATAAACGATTACACATTTTATAAATTGTTCACTGATGTTAGCTTGAACAGCATTGATGACACTTTTTACATTAGCAGCAGTAAAAATAATTGCAGCATGGCTGCCTTTCAAAACTATAATGACTGCATTAAATCCAGCCACCCCATTAACTACCATAAAGGCAAATGGGTGCTCAATATGTTTGATATGGTATGTGTCTGTTACACTGTGGCCTCCTGTAAATAAGAGCTTGATCACAGTAATCTCCATGTTCAAATAAAGGGAATGACTGTTGCTGTAGTGCAGTGAGAGTATAAAGTCACTGTGGTCATCCTTCAAAGCTGTAAATCATTGAAAAGTCACTTGTCACTTCTCTTTCTCTCTTCTTCTGTTAGATTTATTGTGAGGGTGATGTGCTCAGTCCTGGGGATGCACGTGAGACAGAAAAACCCTCGCTCCAGAGACAAAAACACCAAGCTGTACATATGCAATCATGTGACAGAGTTTGATCACAACATAATCAACCTCCTGACCCCCTGCAATACAGTGAGTGTCCTACATTATTTTTTTCCTTGGTTAAAACATGTTATGCAGTGTATTTTGAACATTTTGAGCATCTGTCTATTGTAAGTCCTACATGCTTTCTGCACCAGTTAGCACTTGTCAGCATGCACCAACTATCATGTCTTCAATGATGTTACTGTGAACGTTGTATGTACATCTTAAACATTTAAATATATTCGCTGAAAACTGCAAATAAACTGTATTCATTTATTACGGTTTTCTTATTCATCGTTTAGCCCTACAAAAAACTTAGTTAATTTCTGTAGTTTTCTTTTTGCTTATAACCTGTGTTAATAAATGCACTCTCACACATAAATGCTCCAACATTAAAAGAAAGGATCCTCATACCTTCATGTCAGTGTTACTTTTAAAGGAACTGTGACTGATCTCCCTCTGAAACAGCAGGGATGAAAGTGCATCTAGTTTTGTAGTTAAGCATCAAAGGCTGCAGATGGCACATGGACGTTTGCAGAGGAGACGGTGTGCACTGGTGCATGAAAGCATGTCAAAGTTTTACCTGCTCACTGTCTAGGCCATCTTGCTATCTCTCAGAGGTGAAAAGTGTCCTCGTGTATGTCAGTTACTTTTGCCTTTTTTCTTCTTTCGTCAGTTCAACATGCAACTTCCTCTTAAATATTGTAAATGCAGTGTTCGGTGAACTTGCTCTGTCTTTCTGCTCATTAGCCTCAGTTAGAGGGCTCCACAGGCTTTGTGTGTTGGGCCAGAGGTTTCATGGAAATCCATTCAGCATCTGGCCAGGGAGCGATAGGAGAGTCTCTTCAGAGGTACTGCTCCACTGAAGGCACCCCACCTTTGCTCCTGTTTCCTGAAGAGGACACCACAAACGGCCGTGCTGGCCTGCTCAAGTTCAGGTATGTCCAAACATGTGTTGTTGCAGGTTGTAACCAATCACTGTAAGAACTCTTTTTTGATCCCCGTCACTGAGGACAGCACAGTTATTATTTTTGAGCAGAGATGATCCATGCAACACTGGCGGAAAGTGTTACCCATTGAAGTCCACATTGAAAACATCAGATGAATACAAATGCCAATTTTCTTTAGCTTGTTTCTGGTTTTAGTCATCCACATGCACTTCCAATCATCAAACCAGTCCTCCAGCACAGTTGTAACTAATTGGGATCAATTTATCTATCTTAGGACAAAGAAATGGTATTTTGGCTTTATACTCATGACTTAAGTTGTAAAAAGAAACAGTGATTTAATCAAGCCAGCCATAGATAATGATCCATCTTCCACAGCACTTTGAGATAGAGATGAATTATGTTGCCAGTTGATTCCCTTTACTAATTTCCCTCCAGAATTCTACGGGGAAATCAGTGTAGGCAAGTGAAAACAGCTGCAAAATGGAGTCATTTTTATTGTTAATTTGAGTATCACCAAGAGCAGGTTATCTTCAGCTCAATTCTCCCAGAGATGCACTGAAACCTAAAAGACTGGAAGGTCTTCACAGCTCTCCATAATGAGATCAAGAATACTGCAATGCTTTTGTTTGCAGAGTTTTGATATTCTGTTTATAATAGTTTTCACTGCACACTAAACATGACTAAATCATACCAAAACTAGACAGAATGTTTTCTTCATGACTTGCAGTGTTAAATTAATAAATGTTTTCAAAGGACAGAAACCTGGCATGTGCACAGAATTTTATTTGTCTTCAGGAAACAAAGTTTTGAATGTCCAACATTATTTCTTCACAGCACACAGACTCACTAACTAATGAACTATATATTTTTTTTTTCCTCTCAGTTCCTGGCCTTTCTCTCTGACAGAGTCCATTCAACCTGTGGCCTTACGGGTGACCAGACCATTGATTGCTTTGGTAATGTCATTTGAATTTGCTTTTTAAGACAAAATAGAGTTTATTCTGTATTTACATCATTCTCTGTTTGCATCTTGTATTCTGTTTGGAATATTTGAGTGTTATGCAAGGAGAAGAGATTTCTAGGTACAAGAATTTAATCGTATACCTTCCTGTGGTTCCATTACAGATGACAATAAACAACTTGCTTAGTAATGACATTCAAACCATGTAACTATTGATCCCCAGCTATGAAAAATCATTACAAAATGAGTGAAGTTTCTTGGAAGCAGCAGGAAGCAGATTAGTGTTGGCTGTGTAAATCTGATTCAGCCATTTCAGTACTCGGATCAAAGAATAATGCAGTCTTGTGTTTGTGTGCAGCAGTGGATAATGTTGGGCTTTTACAATCAGAGAGGATATTTTTGAATTGTTGTGTGATTGTTTGGGTGACCAGGACAACCCACCAAAGCTAATATTGTCCATATCCCTGAGTACATACATGTAATATAACACTATCTTTGACTATATTTGTGTTTTTGACATCCACAGAGCACACCAGATTCCAGTTGGCTGATGGAGCTTTTGTGGACATTTTTTGCTCCATGTACAGTGTATCATGTAAGGTACTAAATAATTTGTATCATTATTTCTATCAGCAACAGTTTTGTAAAGTCGAATCATGATATTCCACAGAGCTTCTCTTGTGAACTGAGGTGGTTTTGTGGGGATGACAGTTACATAAACTAGATTCTCAAAACTACCGAATGCTCCTGGAGCAGAAGAAAGAAAGCAAAGGCTGATAAAAATACTTTGCTTTTGAATCCCAAACAACGTCTGGCTCATCTTCTATATCTCCATCCAGTAATATTGATTAATCAGCATGACTTTGACCTCTTTCACTCATAAATACTATTAAAACTTCATTTCTTTCATAAGTAATTTTTTAATACTCTTGAGGCACAAATTCAGTCTCTGAAAAGTCTCCTGGTGATTTTAAACATTTCTCCTGCCATAATTGCTGTCAGAATTATTTCCTAACATCGCTTTTTTGTTTTTCCGTTTCACCCCAGTTGGCTCCCAACAGTATCCAGACAAGATGGAGAGTCCACGCAGGAGTTTGCCAACAAAGTCCAGGAGGTAAAATAATGTTTGCCAGTAGAGTAAAAGAGTATAAAGGCCAAATGCTTAAAGGTTAAACAAATATGAAGGAGTACATGTCATACAGTATTCACAATTCATGCAATTATCTGAGCTTGATAACTGTATCTGTTTAGTAAACTTAAAAGATCTGACTGTAATTCCCAAAAAGCACATAATTAGATGTATAATCTCCCCCTATATTAAATCCACCCGTATCTCTTTTACTCCATTTGTGCTGCAGATTGTGATTATTGTGTGTTCTTGTTTTCAGCTGCTAGCCTGTGAACTTGGCTTGGTGTCTACAAAGATCACTAAAGCTGATAAAGCAGAGCACATCAAAAGGAAAAGACACATCGTACCACAAACAGCTACAAGTAAGAAAATCATATAATCACCCAACACATCTGATTCTGTGCCTGTAGAAGATTCAGCAGATTGTATTTGAGTTTTGTTCAGATTTCAGCTGTTGTATTTTTCACCTTAGGTGTCAGACCGGGCTCTATTGGCCTTGGCTTCATGGTCCAGAGTCTGGGAGCAGATGACCACAGGATTGCTAAGATGGCCCAACAGGTGAAGGACGTGCTGCCTCATGTCCCACTCAATGTCATCACAAAGGACTTAGGTAAGGCACAATGTCAGTGCAAGTTTACATGTCAGTGCAGCCTACTGAAGTATACTGTCGTCGTTGTTGTTTACTCTGCTCCACCATCTGTCCTGTTCATTCTTCCTGAAACGGGTCACTCCCTCCTTATTTGTAACACATCCATAACAACTTGAATATGGTCTTAATTGCTGTGCACTTAAGAGTTTCGTCTTGATTTTGTACAGCAAAAACCAATTGTGTTGACACCACCATAACAAATCTGCTGGAGAACAAGGACGAAACACCAATGGAAGCAACTGGGACGTCAACATTTGGGCCTTCGAAGAACAGCTCCTATTCCTCTGGTTCTGCTCCTACCATAAAGGTTTCACTCTTTGATTATACAGTCTGAGCTCTCCAACTGGAGAATTTATGATTTAGGAGCCATTTGAGCATCCGTGAACACATGAGATTCATATTCTCTATTTGACTGCTGGGGAATTAAAAGTTGTATATAAGCATTTAAATGTTGGGAATTTTAGTACAGCTGCTGCATGAAGTCACACATTGACTGTTCATTCGTGTCCAAATGCTGAATCTATCAAGCTTTTTGTTTTTTATGAAATTTATGATTCCCTTTTCTGTCATCCACAGCCTGCTGCCAAATCTTTTGGGAGATCACCAGCTGACAGACATTTGTCTCTCCAAGAGAGAAAAGAAGCGCTGTATAATTTTGCAAGACGGTGAGATTTTCTTACCATTAGCAATATTGTGTCACAAAGAGATTGCTTGATCATTTATGTAGAAATAGCAAAAGGTTCAGCTACAGAATGGTGAAATTAACTTTTCCGTAAGTCTCTGCAATTTTTTTTTTATCAAATATTTCTGCACTAATTGAAAAGACTCCATGTCTGTTCAGTTCATGTTAATAAGACACCTCAAAGAAAAGCCAACTTCTACTTCATTTTGCACATTTTAGAATTGTGCAATATTCATTTGGATTGAGATTTACTTTGAATTCATTCCTAGTGTCGTGTCTGTCACTCAGTACTGATTCTACATACTGTTAAAGCTGCAGAAGGCACAAGTCTCATGAAAAATACACCTGTCTTCACTAATTTAGACCCTACAGATTTGTTCTGAAATCCAGGCTGTCTCTAAAACAGCAGTGAAAGAACAGTTCACTCAAAGAAAAGGGGGTTGACGAACATGAGATTTTTTAACTGTCTCAACTTGACGTTGGCAGAAAGCGTTGGGAACCAGGAAGACTGATGTCATCTGATAATACTGCACAGACGGGTGACAGATCTGAGTGACAGGTCTGAATGCTTGACCCCTACAGTGAGGGGATCTGGTGGCTCTGTTATGCTTTGTGGGGCATTTTGCTGGTATGGTTTGGGTCCACTTGTCCCCTTAGAGGGAAGGGTCTAAGTGTCTAAGAATGGTGTTAATCCCTCCAGTAGAGTTCAGAGACATGTAGAATCAATGCCAAGTCTGAGGAACACCATTCTTCCAAAAGATATTCCCTCATTTGGTGTTTTGATGATGGTGGTGGAGAACGCTGTCTAACACGTCAGTCCAAAATCTCCCATAGGTGTTCAGTTGGGTTGAGATCTGGTGACTGTGAAGGTCATAGCATATCATTCACATCATTTTCATACTCAACAAACCATTCAGTGACTCCTTGTGGCCTGTGAATTGGGGAATTGTCATCCTGGAAGAGACCACTCCCATCAGGATAGAAATGTTTCATCATGGGATAAAGGTGATCACTCAGAACAACTTTGTATTGATTTGCAGTGACCCTTCCCTTTAAGGGGACAAGTGGACCCAAACCATGCTAGCAAAATGCCCCACAAAGCATAACAGAGCCACCAGATCCCCTCACTGTAGGGGTCAAGCATTCAGACCTGGACCAGTTTTTCCTTTAATTTGTCACCCGTCTGTCGTTCATGAAGGTTTTTGATCAGATACCTCATCACATCGGAGGCGACACAGCACACAAATACCCAGTGTAACTTTAAAGTTACACTGATCAATATTTTTATATTAACAATGGTTTAACTGTGTAATGTGAAAGGACTCGTTTGTAGTGATAAAGAAAGGCACTGACATGACCATGTGGATTTCAACCACAATGAGGCCAGAAGCAGTTAGAAAGTTGTTACATACCCAGTCTGTAATGAAGTAGTGTTTGTCTCACATTAACCATCTATACAAGGTCTTGATAGATTATAGATTAAAATAAATACTAAACTCTTCTTAAAATCTAGTTAACATATGACTGTTGGTTTTATCTTTTTTTCTCTTCCAGGCGCTACATTGAAAAACACGGATTGGATCAAGAAGACAGTCAGTGAACATACTTTGGGTCAAGCCATCATCGAACACTTGTCAGAAAGAAGCATATTCAACTTGCATAGCTGTCTAATTTGAATGGTGATTTTATATTCTGTCAACAGGTTCTGTTGGAAAAACAGATTTTGTTAATTGCAAATAATGGAGACAAGTACTCTGAAAATGTACAGGTTGATGGAATGGTGATTATGCATGTGTTTAATTCTTCATTCTGGCTGATACATCATTTTGATAACAATTTGTATTACGATCCACTGACTGTGAATCATCTATTTATTTTTATAATGTCCAGAGTCGTTGATGAAAATAAAGTTCAGCTTGACCTTGCTTTCAGGAAATTATTCCAAATAAGAAATGTGTTGTCATTTTTGCTCTTTTGTTATTAAACTTTGATTTAGATATTCCAAGGATAACATATTAAGTCGGAATGTAAATTTTATATGATGTGTTTTTATATGTCATTTCATGCTGTTACATTTCCAGTTTCTATTCATGCTTGCCTGCATTTCCCCAAAATACAAGATAGCAAAATCATGCCATAAGAGGGAGCCAAAGAGTAAATCTACTAGTGCTACTGAACCTCTGTGGTCCCACAGCGGTGCTCAAGACAAGTATTGTGGAAGATTCCCGAGATTGTCCCCTCCAATTTGTGGAGAGATGTACACAAACACACAAAAAGAACCTAAAAGTGTGCGATATTGGTGAGAAATGCTTATTCGTGCACTGTTGGTGTATTAAATGATGTGAATGTGAAATTACACAGTTGGTTCTTGAAACTCTTAAGCAAGCTAAAAATCAAATGGATTTTGATTTTCATCTGGATGGATCAGATCCTATTGAAACCGATCGAAGTGTCAAGAAGCTGAGATCGGATTGAATTAGAATTAATATTTATATTTGCGGAGAAACCCTGAAAGAAAGCCCTCTCAATTATGGATGCCACTGTAAAAATGATTTGAAAAAGTTTAATAGTGACGTGTGTACTGTATATATAAGTCATGTCTCAAGGTACATCTCGGCAGCTGCCGCGTTCACGTCATACGGGATAAACGGTAGAGGAAGATTAACATGTCGTGTGATGATTATAATACTGTGTATTCAAGATGTAACACAATATCCATTAAATATAGTTACACCGAACAGTCTTTGGTTGGTGTGAGACATCCACATTCGTCTTTTGATTTCAGTACAATTAGGTGAAAAATTACGGTGACACTCATAATTACGATAACTTCGATATCACATGAACGTGGCGTCAGGTTTCAGCGAAAACGTCACTAGGAGGTGTCGGAAAGCCTCGAAATGTAGACAAATGTGTTAAACAGGACACCTGTCGAGCCTCTGCGGATCTGTTCTGCGACCAGATTATATTTTTAATGATTCTCAAACACTGCTGTAGGTTCTAAGTGCAAAACTTCCCGCCGTACGTAAAGGAAACCCTTTCCGCCTCACCGGAAGTGACGTTCCCTTCTTTCCTCACGAAACACAGACGCGATTAAGCAGCTAGCAAGTTAGAGCAATGTCAGGTGTCGAGGATATTTCAAATCAATATGTAGACGTCAAAGAGGACACAGAATTTAATGTAGAGGCAGAGGACCACCTCGAGGATGACTTTGTTGTGGACCCGACTCGATATAAGTTTTACAGGTAACTTAGGGGTTTGTTAACGTTTCTAGAAAGGTTTGGGTGGCTAGCTCGGTAGCTGCTTCCTAACGGTAACTTAACTACTATTTCTTTTATTAACACGTTAACGGAAGGTTTTTAAGTTTAATGTCAAAGATTAATTAACGTCTGCCATAATTACATTACCACATGTGTCACTGGAAGTAATAGAAAACGTCAAACAGACATTTATGGAAATAGTCTTGTGCTAATTGAATGGCTGAGTTTTTCAAGTCCGTCCCCACCCCTGCCAAGAATAATAATATCAGACATTAACTAAGATTTAAAATAAAATGTGTCAATGTAACGTCCTCAACAACGTTTATTCATTATTTTACTATCAATTGTCTTATTACATTTGATAAACTAAAACAGCTGGAAGCGTAAAGAGCAGTAGCTACTACCTACATTAGCTGCCTTCAGGCGGTACTGTAGGACAGCAGCCAGTAATCCGCCCCCGTGTTTGTGTGTTTCAGAGACAGAAAGGAGTGGGCAGACCTGGAGCCTGTTCCTCAGGATGATGGACCAAATCCTGTAGTGAAGATCGCCTACTCTGAAAAGTGTAAGATTGTTACAAAGAGACACATACAGTACTATGAGTCTCAGAGGGTGAAAGTGGGAAGCCGCTTGCAGATTCAATCAACATACTGTAGCTTGCAACATGACAAAAGAAATAACTGACATGTTTCAGCATGTTTTTCTGAGCATTACAGTCCTTCTTTTCAGATGGGGCAATTCAAACGAGTCAATACTATTTTTACTTTCACTCTCATTCTATGAAACTACAAGTAGAATATGCAGCACTGCCTTACAATCTAGTATAAATAATGCATGCTGTTCCCGATCTTTCTGAATTGATAGATGCAAACTTTTTTCTGCAAGCTGCACATCTAAACAACCGACCACTAGAAGCTAGAAGCCGCAGACAAAACAAATAATTAGTAGTAAAACCCTGTCAGTGACATTCACAGTTTAAAACTAATGTATATTCACTTCTTCCAACAGTCTCTGATGTTTATGACTATTTCCGTGCACTCCTGAAGAATGATGAAAGAAGCGAGCGAGCTTTCGCCTTGACAGCAGATGCCATTGAGCTAAATGCGGCAAATTACACAGTGTGGTGAGCATGCTGCATGTTTGGAATATGGAAAAAAAAGTTTACTTTTTAGCAATGTCTCATTTCACCTCAACATGGTGGGGAACAGAAACAACCAAAGAGATGATTTTCTTTTAAAAGTCTTAGTTTATAGATTTCTTTTCAAAAGATTTTGAGAATATTTGAACAAATTGGAAAGAGCAATTTCTCCTTTAGATGCTGGGCTGTGACTCATAAAAGCTGCACCTCCACAGCTAAGGTGTTTATTTTATCTTTGGCTCTCTGGGTATGTGATGCGTAGGGCTGTTAATGAACAACTTTTCAAATAGTTACTTCATTTACATATGATTTACTGTGTTTCAAAAAGACAATGGCGTCTGTGTGGCATAAATATAAACAGATCTTTCATTTGTGAAAATGTGCAGGCACTACAGGCGAGTATTACTGCAAGCGCTGACAAAAGACCTGAGGGAGGAGATGAGGTACATTACTGCCATCATTGAGGAGCAACCCAAAAACTACCAAGTCTGGTAAGTGCCGGCAGAGTAATCAGGTGTTGAATTATGTGACATTATTGGACAAAACATTTTTACTCATAAAGTGTTTGTTTGCAAAGGCTTAAATGAGGAAATAGGTTTGAAAATAACTGGAGTTTTTCCTCAAAAATATTATTTCTAAAATTATTCGGTTGAATGAAAACATTTGAAAATAAGTTATCTGGACTCCTCTTCCAGGCATCACAGACGTATGGTAGTAGAGTGGTTGAACGACCCCTCAGAGGAGCTGGAGTTCATTGCGGACATTCTCAGCCAAGATGCAAAGAACTACCACGCCTGGCAGCACAGACAATGGGTCATCCAGGTAGGTGTTGGGAGCTCTGAGCAGAATTTGGCTTTATATCTGAGGGCTGAGATCCAGTTTTCTGCCCACAGCCAGCGTACTCTGCCAGACTAAATCCTCTACATATTTGTTTGTTTTTTGGTGTGTTGTTTGAGTCCTTCTTTGGTCAGTAATTGTTTCAGGCATTGCAGGGCCACCACTAAAAGCACTACATGATTACACAAACAAGTGCGCTGCCAACATTTGTCCTGTTCAATCCTCAGGAGTACAAACTGTGGGACAATGAGCTAGAGTTTGTGGAGAACCTCTTGGAAGAAGACGTGAGGAATAACTCCTCGTGGAACCAGAGGCATTTTGTAATTTCTCACACTACAGGCTTCTCTGATCCAGCCATACTGGAGAGGGAGATTCAGTAAGCACTTTTCTTAAAAATCTACAAGATTTGGTCACACGGTTAATTTGCACCTTTGAAGTTGGATGAAAGTTGATTATTTTTTCTGCATACAATTGACTAATTCCTTTTCCCCTTCTGTATTCCAGGTATTGTCTGACCCAGATCAAGAAAGCTCCCCACAATGAAAGCGCATGGAACTATTTGAAAGGGTAAGATGTAAAACGCATTTTGTATACCATATATCAAAGTACCCAGGAAATCTGCATGGAGAAAAACATTGGTATATTTGTTTTATTATGAATTTATGCATCTGTTTCACCGTCTGAAATATTTCTTCAAATTAAACCTCAGATATATCAGAGAGCCATCCCCATTCAGACATTGACAATATTTACACGCTACAGGGGTAAAAATCAAGTGGAGAATCATTAAAAACAGAAAAGCTCACTGACAGTATCCCCCCTTTTTTTCATTTTTTTTTTTTTTTTTTTTAAGGATGCTGCCAGACAGAGGTCTGTCGTCCCAGCCGGGCCTGCTGGAGAAAGTCCTAGAGCTGAAGGAGACGCATTGTTCACCTTACCTTCTAGCGTTTCTCTTTGATTGCTACGAGGATGCCTTGGAGAACGGCGATCAAAAAGAAAATGCAGAAGAACGAAAGGAGACCTTAAGAAGGGCTCTAGAAGTAAGAGATTTGTTAACAAAAAGATTTTTTTTAACACAAATAATTTCTAAGGCTGTTTTTGTAATCAAAATTTACCAAATCAGCCTTAGAAACTATTGCAACTTGGTAATTATGACTGTTGATTTCTGACATCTAGCACGTGTTTAATCTTTGCCATAAAGACTCTTGTTGCTTGCTGATAACTGTCTGTGGGAGATCAGCATTTTCTTGTTTTAGAAATAAACATTGAGCCCTAAAATGATGCCGTTCTTGTTGTTTTCTGACCCTTCCTGTGTTTGTTCTATCTATTCAAGATTTGTGAACTCCTGGCGCAGGAGAAGGACACGGTCCGTAAGGAGTACTGGCTGTTTTTGGGACGTTCATTAAAGAGCAAATACGGAACCCGTGAGCCTCTGGCAGATGACCCTGAACCTTCAGCCCCGACATGTGGGCAGTAGGACATGAACTAGACCCCTGGGAGACTTAACACCATTTCCACTCCTGTCCTGCTTCGTTAATACCCTCAGCAGAGCCAACTGGCAGTCTTATATTACTGTAAATTGCTATAATGTACATCGCTGAAGAAGTTTCTTCAAGTAACCACTAACAAAAGGTCATTTAGGGAAGACAAGGACACTGACATCAAACAGTTACAATGCAAATCATACATGGAAGTCCTTCTCTCACTAAAATCTTATTTACAAATGTTGCATAGAAAACTCAGTGTTGTCGATTATTTTTTACCTTTGCACACCCTAATCTAAAGTAAGAACAGGAACCATGAAACTACACATTAAGCTGTCATACATCATGAATTGGAAATGAGTCAGCCAGTTTATCATCACCTTTTGCATTTTTATTTAATCTGGATATACCAGTCTGTCTTCTGAAGTTATGGGTCTGTTTGACAGCAGCCTCTGTGAGTATGTTTGCATGCACACTTCATTCAATTTATAGTCTTTGTGAGTGATTGTAGATTCACATCTGAAGTTATATATCTGATTAGAGAAAGAAATTCTATCAGTAGGAGAATAGGACATGTATCTTATTCCGAAGTGGTATTTTTAAATGTAATTTATTAGTTGTTTGGTAACCTAAGACAGTTATACGGCAATATTTTGGAACAGACACACAGTAGTGACTAAACTCCAAATAAGACTTTGAATGGAGTATTGTGTGCATGTAAACCCACTCTTCACATCTGCTACATTTTTTGTTTGTTCAATGGTGTTGGTTGGAGAATACATGTAACTGTGTTTTAACGGAGGGAAAAAAGTATCATGAAACACAAGAATAAAACTGTTTGTAGTAATACTGAGAGTGGTTTGTGTTAGTATTTATCGGTAATAATAAAGCAGCTGAGAGATGAGATGCAGTGGTACGCTGCTGCATTCTGATCAATGACTCGCATAACGTCACAGCTCTTCCTTTGTCCAAATCCATATCTTTAAATGAGCCACTTTCTTGCTCTTGGGCAGAGTTTAGTCCTCTGAGCTGTGCTGCCAGGAGAAAACTGAGCTAACCAAGGACACATACAGCACATGTATTGACACACAACCTCATGTCCTGGACTCCCTCGGAGCCAGGAAATGGATTAACTCCACTACATGCAGCTGTTTCTACTTCTGCTGACACTACAACACAATCCATCCCCTCCAGTTTCTAACCAAGCAGCCAGAGTGCCAGCAGTGTGTAATTACAGCTTCTCTAGATTCTTGATATTAGAGTTGCACTGCTTGCTTTTCTCTGCTTTTCCTCAGTGTGAGCGACACTGTGATGTGTTGTTCACAAGATCTTAAGCGAGTACACGTCATCAGCAGTTGTAACACGACAGAACATAAAGCTAGACGACATGGTGTCATCACAGAGTAAAAACTATATAGGTTATCTGCTGACATGCAATAAAACTACAGGTTAATGAATATGAGATTTAATAAATATTATATTCCAGCCAACCTGAAAGATTTCTCCCCTTGTCCTTGGATAAAAATGTTGTAGTTATATGTGTTATTTGTGTCAGTCTAAATGAGTGTGAGGCAGCCACTTTGTTTAATAAGAGCTCATTAAACAAAACAGATCAGGTACCCGCTGCATCACTTCAAAAGCATTGTTTGGAGGACAGTGCTCCCTAGTGGTTAAAGCCAGAAAGAGAAAACAAAAAGGGGCCCAGACAGTCTGTAATTAAAATACTAATTAAACCCAGCACAAGTCAAAACAAACCACTCAGCTTTCCTTGCATCTGCAGGCTACGGAAGTTATTAGATACAGGTGAAGATGAGAGACTGCAGCCAAAAATCTGTCTCCTGTTCTGGTGTCCGTATGCGATGCCCGCTACAGCAGTTATCATGAGAGCTTGTGGTGCCACTGGCTACTTTTTTTTAATAAAATGCATGCACAAACACAGTGGATCAACAGGAGACCAGTACAGACCTGGATGAGATCCGGCTTGCCTCTGAGGAATCTGTTTCTTATAAACGGTAGAAAAGGCTGCTTATCCTGTGTGGGATTCTGCAGCCTCCTGACAGCACATGTATGATTTTTGAGGGGGCACATATTTGCATAAATACTGTATTTCCACATTGTGATTCAATAAAGAAAACAGACAGTAGAAGCTCAGATGAAAGGAACCTGCTACCTCGGCAAAAACTTGTGACTCCATGTGACATGCCCATCACCTGTCTCACTGTTTAATACCTTCAGACACTTGGAGGAGATGAGAGGATTCAGTGGGCTGATTATCTTCTCTGGCTGTTTCATCATCTAAAAGCTGTGTAAGATTAAAATCCTTTAATGTGACCAAACAATAACCAAATACACAAGACCCGAAAACAAAGGTTTTATTTATAATGAATTGAAATTTTAATAAATCCTCTTGGGAACACCAAAAAATGCTCAGTGGAAACACTGAAATTCAGGCCAAAAAATGGGTGCAGTAAACAATTACAATGAATAGGTTAGCAAGCAAGTTAATCAATGCAAATACACAAATTTAAAAGATCCTATTAAATCAAACGACCATTTCACACCTCAGCTGCTGTCTGTCAGGTGTCTTACAATACAGGAAGAAGGTCCAGGTGGGATCAGCTTTTATAGACAGTTTTTATAGACTCTGCACTCTGTCTAAATGGGTCATAGACTCCCCACTACCTTCTCCTCCACTTTCTGGCAAATACTTAAACCAGATCACCAAGTTTTACCTGATCACCACATATTTAACTCCCTTGAAGGTGTGTCCAGGTGGGCAAGTGGTTTAGCCACATATCAACGCCCCATGTTTGATTCTGGGGATGTTTGTTGTTTGTCGTACCCCTCTCTGACTCAAATATTACTCAGAAAACTCCTTTGTAGACTGTTGGGATCATGCGATCATCATCATTAACCACCACGCTATTCTCTCTGATCTTCACCTCTTCTTTCTTACTAATGAACTGCTGTAATAGTCTGATCATCATCATTACCATCATCATCATCATCCCAGCACTGCTCTGGAGTGGAGAAGGGGGGAAAAAAATCTCATAATAAAAACTACATGGATATTCATTAAACAAATACTGCTATTAATCTTCTTTAAGGCGTAGCGGAGCAGCCACAGCGAACTGAATGTGAAAAAAAAGGACTTTTAGGTATTACATAATCTAGTTTCATCTGTATCTGCTGCCTCCAGTCCAACCAGTCAGTGTCTGATTTATTGAAGATGATTTATTTTTTTTAAGCATAACAAAATGAAATGAGTGGGATGTTGAATGATCAGACTTTGCTCCAGCAGCATCTTTATGATTTAAACTGATTTCTTCAATTGAGTTAGTTGTAGAAACTGTCACTCTCCATTGATTGTTTGTTCCCTTTACTCTTACTTCCTTAAAAAAAAATACCCACAAGTTCTTTTATTAAAAGTCGCTCCATGGAAACCAATTAAACATATTTATAGTTGGGTGATGTGAGTCTATTATTACATCAAGTAGTGCAAATTTAAATGAACATAAGTATTAAATTGACTGATTTTGATTATGTGAAGGATTCATTTACTTTTAGACAATGGCTGATAATAGTGATGGTAACACTTGTAAAAGTATTGATAATACAATAATGGTGGTTAGCTTCAGACTATTTAAGTGGCCACTATTGTTTTTTTTAAACCCAATACTATATTCCAGTATTCTGTCTTTTTTTCTGCTCTAAAGCTAGAAAGATTTAGTGTTTCATAGAGATTGTTATTCTCCTCAGGGTGGGACAGCTTTCAAAAAGCCTTTAAATATTAGTACACAAACAGTCCATCCAACTGAGTCTAATGAGCTTCTTTTCATTTTTTTTAAAGGCAGTTGTTTACAAGGAACTTCCATATGAAGCCATTAAATGAAGAAGTAGCCTAAAAAAACAATGTTATACCGCAATATTATCACCATGTCCCAATTAAAGCTGCATTAATTGATTTTTCAGATTCCACTTAGGTCAAGCAGATGAAAAGTTAATATGGCTAATGGGCTGGCAAACAGTTGTGTCTGTTTACACATCCAACAGACACAGAAGCATTCAGTTTGAGTTGTGTTTCTGGTGAATGTGAGTCCAATATTCATTCTTGTTTTAACTCTGTTTTGGTCTCCACCAACTCCTGGCAAAACTATCTGACTAAATGTTCCACCGTGTTCACCAGCTAGTTTCTAACTTTGTTTGCCTGCTGTTTGGTGCTGGCAGGTAGTGTGCAGGTGATTTATTGGTGCTTTTTCGCTGACACAGCTCCCGGCTGTAGCTGAAAATGAGGTTGATGATAGTGGAGTTCGTGGTCCATAAAACCAAAATAACAAGCTAAAACAGCCGTAAAATCTCTCTTGAGCTGAGGGGAACTGACGCTGGGTGATAATTCTCTGTGAGTCTTTCATTACCAGCAACACCTTTCACCTTACACATAACCATTTGATTCATTGTTGATATAAAAATATTGATTAGTGCAGCTTTAAATAATAGTGTATATAGTCATTTGACAGGCCCTGCTCCTTGTCTTAACCTGGCCAGGTGTAATCCTCTTCCTCCTCCATATCCACTCTACAATGTTTTGAGTGACTTCCTCTTTTGGGCAAACACTGTTTGAGTCCCTCCCACTTCCAGGCATCAACAGTGGAGACACTGCTTTAGACTCATTAATATTTATAGGCTAACACAGGATTTTACAGGCTGACCTGTCACTGCTCTTGTAACTGCTGCTGTAAAACTGCATCTCAGATGCCGAAGCGGTCCCCTCACAGCTGACTCTTGGCACAGCTGAAGGGGCACACAAACACACACTCACACACTGATTTAAGCTAAAAAGCTGCAGTGGTGGACAGTAACTAAGCACATTTACTCAGGTGCTGTACTTAAGTACAATTTGTAGGTACTTGTACTTTACCTGAGTATTTCCATTTGATACTACTTTATATTTCCACTCCACTACATTTCAGAGGGAAATATTGTACTTTCTACTCCACTACATTTATCTGACATGATGAGGTCTTTGAAATGATCCAATATTTCACCAAAAATCAGATCAATCAGATTTGTGTATCAGAACTTTGTTTTTTCTTCTTTCCCCTCCCATTAATCATCTCACGACCCCTCAGATTTATCTGGTGACCCATTGGAGGGGCCTGACCCCTAAGTTGGGAACCACTGGACTAAACTAGCTAACTGTATATAAAGCAGTACAAATATATGAACAGTTAAAAGCTGCTTAGACATTGATGCATCAGTATTAATAATCTAATAATGTCATACAATATATATCATAATATATCAATCAGAGGCATAAAATGAATACTTCTACTTTAATACTTTAGCTACATTTTGCTGCTAATACTTATTATTATTACTTAATAAGATTTTTTCATGCAGGACTTTTACTTGATATGGAGTATTTTTACATTGCTGCATTAGTGCTTTTACTTAAGTAAAGAATCTGAATACTTCTTCCACCACTGAAACACTGCTCTTTTAGGGGAAAGATGATTTTACCACAATGTGAGTGATCTATCTGCTTTGTTCTGTGTTGCTAAATGACACTGAAGTCCATGTTTCAACTGGTCCTAATACTGTTGGGGTAAAGACAATGTAGTGTTAATGTTCTGATCCAAAGACTCTTCTCCACTTTGACATTAAATCAAGATTTTAGTTCATTCTACAGAAGTATGCAGCCTTCTGCCTCATGCAGCCTTGTGTGCAGGCTGATCTCACTGATTAGGACGAGAATTACTTTTTCTCTTCAGTAACAGCATCTTCCAGGTTTGTGACCATGACTGGGAAATTATCTGTGTGATGGAGGTGAGCAGGACTCTCCTTGTGCCCTGAAGAAAGACATGCTGTTAACAACTTCTGCTTCATCAAATTTGTCGGACAATTGAATTCAGTAGCTTTCCCTGACATTAAAATGCGTGCTGCGTACCTGTGACTGCTCCTACTGTGAGTTAACTGAAGCCATTTTCTAAGCTGGCCTGGTCCAAGTTTATTTGTATAGCTCTTAATCACAGTTACAGTCTCTAAAGGTTTCACAACGCCCACATTATGGAACAACAAATGTGAAAATTGGTTTGAATCTGCTGATCAGCAGAGCGTGGACATTATACAATACTGGAACTGAAGGGTTGTGGATTTTCTTGCTGAAGCCTCGTCTACTCAGGTTAGAGATTGTGTGGTGATGTGTCCAGTCAGTCTCACTGTTGCTGTTGATGGTGTTGACATCCACAGCGCTGCCAACAGACTGACCCACACTGGCAGAGACACCCACTGCCAGCAAGCAGGAATGCCAATCAATCAACCAATCAGCAGATCATCAACTCATCATTCACAGCACTCAAAGCACCTTCTCTTATCTGCAGATCTATGCAAAGTAACAATGACCTAATTAGACTCACACTCACACACACACTTACTGGCAGCTGTACTAGTACAGTCAATGAGGTGGCTCATTGTGATGAATGGATGGGCGAGGGTTTCCCCTGGTGTAATTCTCTCACCTGCACCCATCAAACGTTTGGTTCATTAAGTCAAAAACTCGTGCTTGTCCTCTGAAAGTTTTCATATTCAGGGTAAATGAATTGGAAACAAATCCAACAATCTGCAACAGTCTGCCAGCAGGTCACATCACAGGATCATTTCACATATCCTTGAACTTCTCTCAGATGGTTGACTCTTAAGTTTGGGAACTAATTTTGTCATTTTTCTAATGTTTTTAGCTCTGGATTCCATGACATGTCTTTGTTTTTTGCCATGTTAGTTAGGTTCTGTAGGGATGACAGTATCAGTCTGTTGGTGTGGAGGTTCACATTTGTGGTTTTGAGTGACACAACTAGCCTTTTGAATGTTATGATATTTGGTGCAGACATTAATGTCACCCTCAGGATAAGTTGTAATCACTTTGGTTTAGACTAACTCATAATGTCATCACCAGGTCAAAATGATCATTTGTCCAATAGTCTGATAAATTTCCATCAGCCCACTTTGTGTTTAATGCTAATTAGCACTAAACTTCCACATGAAGTCAAAGCTGAAGACCAAATATGAACTTTGTAACAATATAAAATCTCTGTATGTCTGAAATGTTTTTTTAAGAGGCTCTAATTACAGTGATTTATGGAATATCCCCTTCATCTGCCTGTATTTGTCTTTTAACAGGGAACATATTGGACTTCACACTCAAACATTTACTTTTAGACTGTGGGCTGTATGAGCTTCTGTTAGGCATTACAGCATTTTGATGACTCACTCGGCATGTCCTACATTGATTTTGGAACTAAAAAGAATTTCTCTGAACAATAATGAGCCTTTTGTGATACTTTTATTTCTTTTGTTTTCTCTCTAATTGCCTGTTGCCCCCAGAATCTTCATCATATCAAGGTCATTTTAATATTGAGCAAAAAAAACGAAACCCCAAACAAAAACAAACAGACACCACTTATGTCTCCACCTACACAACAGGTTATTGATTCTGTGCTAAATAAAACGTGAGAAGTATAGTTTCTCCTGCAGTCATAAACACTCGATGTATTTTGGGGGGTTTTACTGAAAGGGAAGATGTTGAGGAGTCCAATCAGCTGCCATCTGGCCCGGGCTGGAGGTTTCAGCACCACGGACAGCGCACAGCCTCCACACACTCAACGCTACTGTTTCCTCCTCTATTATATGCTTTTGTTTATGGTTTCCAGAAAGATCCACCTGACAAACAACAACCCTTATGAGAAAATTATGCAAGGATGACGCAGACATATCATGGCAACTCATATCATATCTTCGTGTTATCGAAATTTGATTCCACCAAAACACAGGTTATCCACCTTTTTTATTGGCAGGAATGTTTACCACCAGTACAAATGACATGAGCTGCCTCACAGTCACTGGTACCAAACTGTCCCAGGCTAATGTCTTTAAGGGTGTGTGAAGAAATAAATGTTCCTGAAAGCCAATGAATTCTGTTCCTGTTGGCGGCTGTTTTCTTGATCACCAACCAGAAGTCGTTTCCCCACCTTTCCGTTTAACATAACATAAAGTTACAGCGGGGCGCATTAGAGACATTTAAAGTCCCTGTAGGAGTGCAGCAGGGATTTGAAGGCCTGTGGGTCATTGGTCATTGGTCCACAGGACCCTCAAGCATCTCGGGCTCTAGCAGCCGCCTCCTTCCCCTGCCACAAAACGCCACACACTATTCAATCTGGCGACTTGGCGGACTGCAGACGAGACTCTCTCTTCAGGAGGAGAGAGAGAGAAAAAAGGGGGAAAAAAAAAACTTTTGGTGCTTTTTGAGAGTGCTTCACGAGTCTGATGCTGCTGATGGGCAGTTAGGTGATCTGGGGGTAAAGTGATCATTGGTTGTGTATGGATTATCGATAAGTGCAAACAGGAACGCGTTCCAGGCATTAATTATTTATATATTCCTGGTAAAGCGGCGGGGATGCGAGAGAGACGCCACAGCGGCGCGGATCGCCCGCTCTGAACCGGAGGAGTCACCGGCAGATGATGTCCCAATGTGAGAGTGCTTCCAGAGGAGACGGAGGAGAGGACGAAGGAGGATGAAGAAGGGGGGAGAGGGATCGAGAGCGGCAGAGGTGGAATATAATGAAGTTGAGTGGGAAAGGACTGTGCACCGTCTTCTCCAGCACCCTCCTCTTCGTGTGCGCCCTGAGCGAAGTTGTCGTTGGATTAAGATGCGTCTCGCTGGGATCTACGGTGAAAGCGCATTTCCACCTCGGCGCCGCGGCCGGGGCTTTCTACTCCGGGCTATTTGTGGGAATCGGGCAGGTCCTGCTGGGCACCGCGCTGCTCTGTTGCATGGAGAAACCCGGCTGCAGGAATTTCTTTCTCCTCGGTGTTGTGGTCTTCTTGTTGGGAGTCCTCACCGCCTTCTCCGGCGCGGTAGTGGACGGGGACACGGCTTCTCTGGTGGAGAGGAAATATTCCCATTACTGCTTCCACTCTGTGGTTGTGAACCCTGCCTGCGAGCAGCTGAGGGATTACCAGCGGAGTCTGGTCATCTCCACTGTTCTCAGCACCTTGGAGTGCCTCCTCGGGCTCATCAACCTGGTGATCATCAAAAGGTACAAAACAGCGCAGTTTTCTAGGAGCAGACAGTCTCAGAGGCAGAGCACCGGGGCGATCATCTTCAGAGAGGAGCGGGACTGCTCCTTGGCGGATTTCCAGCCGGTGTCTTACATCAATTTGGGTGTTTTTAATATGTTTGACGAGACAGGTGCAGAAGTGCAGTGCGGGGGACACCCGTCAATCGAGCTGCCGGGATACTCGCCCACGGACCCGGAGCTCAATCATTGCTTCCCTTTCTCCTACCCGCTCCCCAGTGAACTGCCGCCTGCATACGAAGACATTTTCCCCGCTGAGGCATGCAACACATAGCCGCTCTGGAGCCCCAGCAGCGCTTTCCTCTGCTGTGACAATCAATGACTTTGTGCTTAAACAGTCCCCCCCTCCTCTTCTTCCTCCAACACCCCCAACAGAAACCAGTAAGTTACACAGGAGGACAGCAGCAGTGGATTTTAATTGACCTGATTGCTTTTCATTCTGATATTTTCTTACATCTGCCCGGTAGCTTATATATTGTACATCACCAGTCAGACTGATGTAGATGATCAACAGGCCCAGACAGCGCAGGCCCATAAACGCAACAGCTTGCTAGTATAACAAATGCAGAGTTTGTGTTTTGAATGTTTGCTGTTAATATTTTTACTTGTGAATAAAAAGTGTATTTAACCTCATCTGAAGTCATGAAGCTGCTGCCAGTATAGCTTTTGGAAATCCTGGTCATCGTGTGTTCAGTCTAAACTTAATTTCCACGGGTTCAACCAGCTTCTCCTGATTACTGAGTGTGATTGGTGCTGTGCATTTCACCAATTTACCATTTTTATTTTTTACAATATTCAAGAGCCATCCCTAGTCTGCTATATAAGCACTTATTTTCTAATCTATACCTGGAGCACATCACCGTCATGCCAGAATGTCGACTGCGTGTGGTGTCCACTTTAAAGGGGTACTCATTTCCCATGATGCAACTTAATAGCATCTTTCATTAGACCCTCTTCGCCTGGTAAACACCCATGTCTTTTAAACTCCACACCCTCAGTTTGTAATGCATGCTTTCTGTTATAGAATTTTATTTTTTTGTTGTAAGATTTTAAAAATCTCCAAGCCAAAGCTGAGATAACCCCGATGACATCACCGGGGTTGTTTTCTCACACTTTGGAGCGCTCAGTCCAGAGACACAGAAGACATTATACATCTGTTTTCCCAGGCTGTGCCCAGTACTTCTTGTGATGAATAAACTGAACTCAATGTGAAAAATTGGTGAAGTGCCCCTTTAAAGTTAGTTTGGTAATATTTTACAAAAGATCAAGCTGGTACAACCGGTCCTTTAAATTGGCATTTGCCTCTATTAATCATAATGGATGTTGGGGGTACTGGAGGAGCAGAGGGACAGTCTGAGCCTGTCTGAACATGTAACTTATTTGCTGTAAAGAAGTAGGTGGGGGATGATCCAAAACCCCCAATTTATGAGATCCTTTAATGCACCCCCAGATGGGCCAGGCTGTTCGGATATGATACTGACTGAAGGTGGTCCTGCACTGTTTCCAATTTAAAAGATTCAAACTGTGCGGCGCTGCTTCCCATATTGTTCCATTTGATGTGACCTGAAATAATTTATTAATGTCACCACACACTACTAACCACATTATCTCCCAGCCAGGATCCTCCTTATGTTTCCCCGGACTATCAAAATCTTGTCAACATCACTGTTACTAATTTCACTGAACAGTTAGAACAGTGACAGAAAAAAATATAGGTTTGGCTTCATCATTATCTGCCCACCTTAAGACATCACTGCTCTGCAGTAAATTAATTGAAATGGTCCTTTTCCCTCAAATTAAAGCCCTCAAATGAGCATCCGTGGCCAAATGTCTCTCTAAGGGCACTTTGACAGAAAAACTTTAAGAAGTGCTTTACTGGCTCAATGTAATAATCCTCCTTTTATCCTTTCCAAACCGTGTGATGATGCTTTCCACTTGCTCACTCTACTTAGGTAGAGGTTGGGCTTTGCGTGCCAGAGCTGAATACAGGATAAGGCGAAAAAAAAGACAAGAAAAAAACCCCTGTTCTCTTCCTCTAAAGGTTTGCTGCTTGTAAAAACACACAGCTACAACCTAAGATTAACTCAGCAGCCGACCAGAGAACAAAAGCGGTCTTTGGGGAGCTGCCGTCCTAAAAGTTTCACGGAGGGGTGTCCAAAGACACGTGCAAACAAAGCTAATAGTAAGAGCTCTGTAAAAGTCACCTGCTGAGGTGGTGCACCAGCAGTGTCCACTGAAAGAAACCAGAGCAGAAAACGTCAGGTTCAGACCCTTTCGGGAATGAAAGACCAAGATCCAAGAGCACAAATAAGGTGTGTGCACTCGCCAGCAGCAACTCTTTAACCTAGAGCACAGACGCCTGGTCAGCAGTATCACATCAGGCTTAATGAGTTAGCTGGACTGGATATGTTTCAGGTGGTCTGTTGTGTCTGTTTTTATTTTTAATCTGCTTAAAAAGCCAATGTTTTTTTTTTTTAGATTTTAAAGACCCCCTAGATTTATCCTGTGACCCACTGGAGGGGCCCTCCTGTATATAAAGTAAATAAATTAGCTCCACATTGACTGTCTACAACAGTAAAATGCTGCTTATACATGGATGCATCAGTGTTAAAAGCCTAATAATATGTGACAATATATCAGTTAGAGGGGCAATTTTGCTGCAGAACGAGTGCTTTTACTTTTGATACTTTAAGTATTTGTTGCTGATAATACTTCTGTACTTGATATACTTAAGTAGGGATCTGAATGAAGGACGTCTACATGTAATGGAGTATTGCATTGTTTCACCAGTACTTTTACTTAAGTAAAGGATCTGAGTACTTCTTTCACCACTGCTCCCTTTAGACCAAGCTCCTTGCACAAATGCTTGTGGCTCTACTTGGCCTCAGCAGACATCATGTACATGATTTTAAGGTCTATGATGGTCCAACTTTAAACTGTTGGGTAAAACCAAATGGGGCCAATTTGCCTTTAGAGAAAGTAGCTGAGAGTGTTTTCTGCCTTCTCGGTAAATGTCATGTTTTCAAAGATCAGTGCTCAGGGAGCTGGTCCAATGAAGCAATGCTGCTTTTATTAAATATTTTTATTATGCATGGTGCTTGTTACTTAGGGAGAAGTGGTCTGACATTCAATAACTGAAGTCAAAATGAGATCAAAATGGCTCAGGTGAATCAACATCATTCACTTTTACTTGACTGCTTTTAAATGGGATCTATACAAGACTTAATGTAATATAAATAAACCCATAACCCAGACGGTGAAATAGATGAAACTCCAATAAGGGGATGGTGCTATGATCCCTCCAATTAAACCACTGGAACTTCAGCACTGGCTTTGTTTGCACTGGGAGTTATTGGACTGAAGATATTCTCAAATTCCATTTTCCAGTTGGGTGTCTGGTTAAGCTCAGCATGGAGTTTTATATATTTTCAGGAAAGTCTCCTTACATATGAAATATTTGAAAAATCATCAAATACCCTCAGAATATTTTTTAGCTGCAAGTCAAACTCTGCAGAAACATCAGCAAATGCAAAACGTCGATAAATTGCTGATTATATCTTCAAACTTAGGAGGCCTGTAGAGAAGACACAAACATGCAGATTCCTAGAATAACATTTTCTGACATCTACGGCAAAAAATCTATTACATTGATAACTTGGGAGTGTTATTCATTTATTTATGTATTTATTTAGCTGAATTGCCTCCAGAAGGCATGATTGTGAGGTGAAGCTTAAGAAAGTATTTTAGTTGGAATACTGAGTGACTCGGTGAAGGCTGAGCAGTGTTCATGCTGTTAGGATCACTGCTCACAGCACTATAAAATCAGCTCGTTGTATCAGCCCCAATTATAGATCTTTGCAACAACATACTGCAGTTATTGCCACGCGGATGTTATCTTGATAGTCTGTATCATGACAGACTGGGTCACACTGTCTGGAATTTGTCAATCTAAAAATAATCAAGCTTTCTATTGCGTTATATTTGTGCCTCAATCCTGAGTGTGCAATGGAGAAATGATTATCACAGTTTAATTTGAGCAAACAAAAATCTATTGTGTGCTCAACAATGATATATTATTTTGTTGACATTTTGACAGTGTGTCCTAAAGCTTATTTTAAAAGGCAGTTAATAGTAATTAGTGGTGGAAAGTAACCAAGTACATTTACTTACATATCCAAGTAAAATTACTTTACTTGAGTATTTCTATTATATGTCACTTTATCCACTACAATTCAGAGGGAAATACTTGACTTTTTATTCCACTACATTAATTTCAATTAAATTCAATTAAATTCAATTTATTTATGTGGCGCCAAATCACAACAGAAGTCATCTCAGGGCACCTTTCACATAGAGCAGGTCTAAACTGTACTCTTTAATTTACAGAGACCAAACATTCCCCCCATGAGCAAGCATATGGCGACAGCGGTTAGAAAAAACTCCCCTTTAACAGGAAGAAACCTCAAGTAGAACTGGGTTCTAGGTGGGCGGCCATCTGCCTTGACCGGTTGGGTTGAGAGAGAAAGAAGCACAATAAGAACAATAATAATAAGAAGGACAATAATGATGATTTGACAACTATAGTATCTGCTCCTTGGTGGTTAACAAATGTCACCTGTCTGTTCACTGGAAAGAAGATTATACAATAAATCTAATCTGTATTTATCCTGGGAGGTTGACTGAGCCTGGGTGCTGTTTTGTAGCAGCATCCTGCTTCACATTCATAACATTCACACTGAACCGTCCAGCGCAGCCAGTGATCGAGTCGCTACATGATAGGAGATGGGGGTTAAGTGCCTTGCTTAGTGGCACCTTTTCATAGGATTTGACCTGCTTCTATAAACCAAAATCTAACTTCAAACATCACAATTCTTCACAAGTGGATTCTAACAGAGCTGGGATTGCTGTTAAAAAAAAAAGACATTTCTAGTCTTAATCACTAATGCAATCCCAAAACTGCTGCAAAATGTAATCGACAAAGTGTATCTGCAAGTGATTCCTTTCCATTAATGTATGAACTGCGCCTTTGAAGATAGCTCATGATATCCTCTCCACCACATAAAAAAAAAAATCTGCTGTTTCAGGGGTATAATGATGAGTAATTGCATATTTTAAAAAAAGCAAATGCATGTCAGGTTGTAATGTAGGGCAGTCTATTATCCTAAGTTCTGTTTTCTTTGTGGTCTGGAGGATTTTTTTTTCCTGGTGGCAGATCCTTTGTTGGATAGCAGTGCTGCATTAGTGTAATGACAGCCTCCGGCTCTGGTCACACAAAATAAAAACCGCTGACTTGCACCTCAAAGTTCCTCACTCTGTGGAATATAAGGGAGGGTTTCTGCACAAGTGATTACACTGCAGATATTTGGATGAATGATGTACATGGACAGCTGCGTACAGCCGGGGCGAGCCCTGAGGCGAGGAAGTGAGATCAAAAGTCTTTGGCGTTACTTGAGACATGGTTAGACAAATAGCTCATTTACATGTGTAATAACTTTTTAAATGTTGTAGTGCCACTTTTGTAAATTTTGAAAATAATAGCTCTGTCGCTGAGAGAAAGGCAGCACAAAGAATTCACATACATATATCTCACATTACATATTTCCTCCACCTACATACTTTTCTGAATGTATGTCAAGGACAAAACTTCCGGCCATACTTAAAGAAAAAAAAACAAAAAAACAATACCCCCTAAAAGCCTTTCATTAGACACATATCCATTTGTCTGTGTGCAGCTGCCAGAGAAAGTTTTGTTTGGAAAAGCTCCAGTGGCTTTTAAAAGCCAAGCTGGTCCGTTCCTGACAAAAATGTGGTTCATTACGTATGTGTGAGCTTCCAAGACATTAGACTCGCTTGTGCCAATTTCTCAAATGCTTGATACTTCTTTATAATCTCTTTGACGAATTTTGAAGTTTCATTTTCCCTCTCCAGGAGCAACGGTATTAGAGCTCTCATTATGACTGAATGCATAATGAGCAAAACAGCAAACACAGAAAGGCATCGCAGGGGCTTCAAAACATTTTATCAGCAGAACTACTGTATGTGTGCTCACATTATTTACAGATAATAATCAATTTATTGCTTAGAGCTTAATGTGCTGTAATCAAATTAAAGTGGCATCTATTGATCACACTGATCAATGTATTCGTAGAAGCTGGCCATTAGCATTTGTTATATTATTCCCTGAAATGCTGCATATGACAAATATTTAAACCGAATGATTGATGGAAATCAGCAGCATTAGAAAACTGACAACTGAAAATACAAACATTTATATTAAAATGTCAAAGATGTTAAAAACGTTTAACAAAAACAATTCCAACTAAAGGTTCACTTACTTGCTTTGTTTGGAGCTTTCAGTCCTCATCAATGGAGATGGGATTGTTGACATCTGAGCTCAGTAGCTGATAGGATTTCAACCACAGCACTTTTAGATCTTCTCATCCTTGTTCACTTAATGTGAAGCATAAATTATCACTCTTGCCCTTGGTAATAGTTTGACAAAAGAATCTTAGCTTGAATCTACAAAACCTGCTGCTTTTTTATATTTTGGGATGAGTGGAAACCAGTTGTAAATACAACACTGACATTATTATCACCATTTAAGTTGATATGGCAACTTGTTTGCAAACTGTTAAAAAAAAAAAAAAAAAAAAAAATATATATATATATATATATATATAAATGTATATATAAATGTGTATATATATATATATGGCCAGCAGACACAGAGGAACATTATTATTGATCTGGGGTCGTGTTTCTGTCCAACCGGCAAATCTAAGTTCAATATTCACTCTCCTTTTAGCTCTATTTTGGTCTCCATCAACTCCTGAGGGAAGTCTAGTTAGAGTTTTGGTTTGCTGTTTTGTGCTGGACAAGTAGCATAAAGTGGATTTTCAGTTTTTTCATTGAAAACAGCTGCATGCTATGAATGAAATGCGACTGTGAACCAAAACAGTAAAGTTGTGGGCCATACAACCAAAACAACAATTTTAAAGACATTAAAAAGCTCCATAAAACTGAGGGGAACTGCAGATAATAGCTGTTGTTGGGTGATGATTCTCTGTGGCTTCCTCACTATGAGCGACCCACTTTACATATAAGTAGACATATGAACCATTGTTTAAATAAAAATATTGATTATAGCAGCTTTTAATTCAACTTACCTGCTTTTTCAAGAGCCTTCATCCACTGATGACAACTGTGTAATATGAATTAACAGTAAGCTAACATGGACAAGAAGTGCTATTTAGATGAAAGCTCCAGAAAAAGCTAATAAGGACATTGAGTGGGACTGTTTCAAATGATTATTTCCGAGGTCAAGCATGAACATACCTCATGCTTATGTCAAAGATGGTTTCCCAGACTTGGACTTAAGAGTTAAAGGGGCAGTTAGTGCAGTTTTACAACTTCAGTGTATAAATTGATACTGCAGGAGTTTGATCAGGTGATTAAATGTTAGCTTTGCCAGGTGCTGAGATTTCTGGCTATTTTGAATCCGGTAGTTTGTGTTGGAACAAAATCTCCCCATCTACAGAAATATCTTCTGTTTTAAAAATCGTGACTTCATGTTTTTTGTCAGTTACAGGCTGCTATAATTCAAGAGGATGGAAAGTCTTTGTTCAGTAGGAGAAACTGTTTTATTGACTTCATGCTGTAGCCCTAAAGAGGTCGATAAAGGTCATGGATGACTTAACAACTCTTTAATGGCCAGCGCCAACCTGCAACTGGATTTTGTGGATTCAAATTGACTCATCTCACATGGCGGCCTGCTGAACTAATACTTAGTGAATGCTTTTCCTCCTCATCTTTTGTACTCAATATAAACCAAACTTTTTGCACCAGATGTCTGTTTGTTCCATTTGTCTGCAAACTAATCAGCCCCATTTGCCGGCAAGGTATTTTATATTATAACTAACTCCTGGCTGGTTTGTTCATCTGCGTTGTCATACTGACAAGATTATGCTGTTATTAGATTTGCGGAGTGCCACATTTCTCACCTAAAACTTTTCCAGGAGTGCCACTGTTATATTATTCAGAATATGGAGTTATTATACAAGCCCCAGAGAATATTCTCAACACATCTTGACATTTAAGGAGGAGGAAAAACACTTTAACTTTTCAGTTTTCAGTCAGAGTCGCTTCCATATTTTTTACTTGACTTCTGCACATGGTGAAAAAAACTGATTTCTTGTATTTATCAATGAAAAGATCTCAAAGGTTCATGAGAGGTTAGCAAGCAGCTTTTCCACTGCTATGTTAGAGAAGCCAGTAGTAATTTTATGCAAACAGCAAGTGTTTCCCTCCAGGCGTCTTTAACAACCGAGCAGAGTTTTAGTGAGCTGGATTCCTCTCAGTTGCTTGGAATGGAAAGTGTGGCAGAGATGCAGTGAAGGGAGAAGGGGAATCCTGGCAGAGTCAGCAGCCACAGAGTGAGTCGTGTGTCAATCAATAGCTCCTGCAGTGGCTGTGTTTTCAGAGGGAGCCAGCTCTAAAGTTCCAATAACCTCTTTGGCTCACTGCCATCTGCCACTTAGCAGACAACTCCTGGAGCATCAAAAGAGCGGTGCGGTACAGCTGAGGTAAGGTCGGTTTCACAGGGAAAGCTCAAACTCAAAGGCACAACTTCAATTTAGTTCTCCAGCTGCGCTGTTCCTGTAATTAGCTCTGTATTTTCTTCTGGACGGCCAGACATGCTTAGTAGTCCTTACTTCACATAAAAGAAAGATGAGGACCACACACAAATCAACATGCTAACAACTCCTATTCCAACAACATACATGCTGAAAAGGTGCTTACTGATTTATGACATGATTTACACCCTTTCACATGCACACAAACACAGGCACCAACTATAAGAAACAGTCATTTCAAAGTTTTTTTTCACAAGAACAAAAATGTATCGCTTTTATATATTTTAATATTGTTAAAGATTTATATCAATTGCTTAGCTATTACTGAAACTTGCATAAACTGATTTTTAGGCAGCTTGCTGGTAGCTGAAAAACCAAAACAATGAGCTGAAGGATGCTAAAATGTTCCACAGGGCTGAAGCAGCTTTAAACCAAGTTTACCTGTAGATACTGTAATATTAACAAAGCAGTTTTAACATAGGGATCTGGAAACTTTAAAGTGGAGTAAGCAGTGGAGATTTGACAACAATTGACTATTTAAGGAGAGAGACTGGATTTGATGGATAACACTGTAAGAGCTCTGTTGTGAAACCAACCAAAACATCTGCTAGCCTTTGTTTGTCTCACATCAGCTCTTCCAAATGTAATGGGATGTTAAGAAAAGACAGAATCTAAGAAACAGTTTTATAGCAAAAGGGACACAATGATTATTTACCATTAACCAACTGCCAAAAACACACAGCACCAAACCAAACCAGATAGGGACTAGACATGTTCCTTTCCAGAGTAGCCTGGGGAAGTCAGATGTGGGGATACTCATGAGCTTGTGTGTTGGAATTTGTCCCAGAAAACAAGAGGGTAACCTCAATATGACTGAAGGACTCACAGAGGAAGGATCTGAATGCTGTTAGCAGATCAGAGTATCAGGCCTTCTTGGGGTCCAGGAGAGGGCACTGCCTGGGGACATATTCTGTTCGGGGACTTCTGTTGTGACTTCTGCAGCTGTGAGCAGCTGTATTGGACCTCTGTGACAGCCTTGGACTGTGCATAACAAACAGTATGTTTCAGCAGCAAGTGATTCATTGGTATTCCTGGACCAGATCACCTTAGGCCAAAAAGAATCAGAGTGGGCCATGTTTAAAGCTTCCATTGCTGAGGCAGCTGCTAAGAGCTCGGGCCAAAAGGTCATCTGTGCCAGTTGTAATGGAAACCCAAAACCCCTCTGGTGTAGGAGGCTGTCAAGCTGAAGGAATAGGTCTTTTGGACATAGTTAGTCCATTAAACTCCCTTATTTGCTGACAGGTATTGGCAGGCCAAAAGGACTGCAGCCTAAACAGAAGCATAAACTCTAGAAGAGTTTGGTGTGTACATGGAGACAGTTCTGGCATGTTTATACAAATTGATGCTCTTTACGTTTATTTTTTACAATATTAGTTGTACTTGTTGTGAATAATGTTGGACAATGGTGACATATGACTATGAGAACTACAAGACTACAGGAAAAAAGTGGAACTACAATTCCAAGAGGGCAATCTCAGAAGTATGTGGCAAGGTCTAAGAACTAGGGGTGTGCCCGAATACAAATACGTTATTCAGCAAAGCACAAATAGTGTTGTTTTTTTTTTTACGAACAATTATTTGTTTTTCGGGAAATAAAAACCCAAAACAATTACCAGTGTGCATGTCAGTTACATCGCTATTTCAGTCTCTGTCCTCTGCTCCACTGTTACATCTATCAGCAGGTCTCAACGAGGGGAGTCACATCCACCTGCTACATGATGCACATTTCCTAATATGGACATCACCCCCGGAGTTGGGGGTGTTCCCCAGAGATACAGCTGAGCTACTGACACAAGCAAAGTGCTCCCAAGGGACTCTCCATAACCTGTTATTCCCTTTCTCCTTTCCACAAAGTTAGGTTGTAAAAAATAGGCAATAAATGAAAAGTGCAAAGCAAAAATCGCCTTTGAAGTTCTTCCCTACACATTACACACTGTGCTGTCTCTGTGTTATGGGTGTATAAATAGGTAGAGGTCTGTCTGCAATGAGTGAAGCTTTAGCTCAGTAGTCAGCGCAGTCATCTATGATCTGGGAGACTCCAGTTTGAGACCTGGTGTGGGGGCTTCCTTCATAAGGTAGTTTATTCATGAACACTTATTGTAACACTTAAATTTTCTAAAATTAAAAGTGTAATAAAAACAAAAACAGGATTTTTAAGCCTCTTTCCACTTTTTATTTGAATACAAATACAAATAATTTTGCTGCCTCAACAAACACATACAAATACAAATACTGGGCTCTCCACACATCCCTACTAAGAACTATGACAGAGTATATTATTATTATCTAGCAAATGAGCTAAACAACTTTTATGCTTGCTTTGAGGCCATCGGCAGCCAGCAAGCAAAAACAGCTGAAGCAGAGGTTAAGGGATGGGTGGGTGCACCTTTCACACCTATCACCCTTTCTGAGCATGATGTCAGCATGGCTTTCAAACATGTGAACACCAAGAAAGCAGCAGGACTTGGTGGTATCAGTGGGCAGGTCCTCAAACTATGTGCTGACCAACTAGCGCCAGTGTTCACAATGATATTCAACCTGTCCCTGCCTCAGTCTCTCATACCAACATGCTTCAAGAAGTCCACCATCATTCCTGTGCCCAAGAAAACAAGACCAGCCTGCCCAAATAACTACCACCCAGTGGCACTCACCTCTGTAGCGATGAAGTGATTTGAATGGCTGGTCATGGATTACATCTGCTCCTCACTACCCAGCACACCGGACCCACTACAGTTTGCCTACCGTCCCAACCGATCAACTGAAGACACCATAGCACATATCCTCCACACCACCCTATCTCACCTAGACAAGAAAGGGAGCTATGTGAGATCACTGTTCATTGACTACAGTTCAGTGTTCAACACCATTCAGTCATCAAGCTCAAGGATCTGGGATTAAACACCTCACTGTGCATGTGGATCCTTGACTTCCTGACAAGCAGACCCCAGGTGGTGAGGGTAGGTGGATACATCTCTTCTACCCTCATCCTTAACACTGGAGCACCACAGGACTGTGTTTTGAGCCCACTGCTGTTCTCTCTGTACACACGACTGTGTAGTCACTTTCAACTCAATCATCAAGTTTTCTGACGACACAGCTGTGGTGGGCCTGATCACAGATAACAATGAAAAGGCCTACCTGAAGGACGTAGAGGACCTGACCCGCTGGTGTCAGGACAACAATCTACTCCTGAACGTCAGCAAGACTAACTGGGAACCCCTCAAACACCGAGGAATTTCTACTCCTGCAGCATTGAGTACGTCCTGACGGGGAACATCATTGCCTGGTGTGGAAATAGCTCTGAACAGGACTGCAAGGCCCTGCAAAGTGTGGTTTGTTCAGCTGAACATACACCAGGTGCTGCAAGAATAAGGCCAGGAGAATCATTAAGGATCCCAACCACCCGGAGAACAGCCTTTTCTCCCTGCTACGGGAAGAAGGTACCGGATACACCAAGCCAGCATTGAGAGGCTCAGGAAGAGCTTCTACCCTCAGGCCACCAGGGTCCAAACTTTTGACTGGTACTGTAAATGTAGATGTGTGGAACTGAATCAATATGGGAGGTTCATTCATTCATTCAACCTTTATTTATACTTGTGAGAATCATTAGGGGAGACCCTCATTTACAATGAATTCGAGTCAAATTACATAAACAAATAAAAGGAAAACAACAGCAAGGTGATAAAGCAAGAGAGAAAAGGCAATACTACAATTAAATAAAAAGAAGCCATTAAAATGTGCTGATTAGGAAAGATAGATAGATTAAGATAATTAAAATAAAATTAAGTTATGTAAAAAAAAAAAACCTCTGAAAAAAACACTCAAAATAGATTAAAATAATTTAAAATGTAAAATGAAACACAATTGCAAATAGAGGTTGGGAGGTTTAAGATCAAGTTTCTTAAGTGTCCAGAAGGTATAAGTGTATTGATTTTGAGAAGGTGCTGTAATTTGTTCCAGGAATCAGGTGCAATAAAATTAAAAGCAGTCTTATCAAGTTCAGACGTGACTCGTGGAACATAAAGCAGGAGCCGGTCAGCAGAGCAGGTCTGACAGAGCTCATCTGAATAACAAAGTCATTCTGAAAGGTAAGATGATAGTTTTCCAATAAGGGCTTTATAAATAAAAAGATACCGGTAAGTATCACCTTTCTCTTGAAGAGAAGACCACCCATCCCTATCATAAAAAATACAATGATGTGTGCCATAAGCATCATCAGTAATAAATCTCCAGGCAGAGTGATAGACAGAGACCAGAGGTTTAAGAGTGGAGGAGGATGTGTGTCTATAAATCACATCTCTGTAGTCCGAGACTGACATGGAAACTGCCTCTAAGTAGAAACATACACACCCCTGTCTGGTTTTGGGTGCTGGCTAATATATGTCTGACGTTATTGGTTTTGAACAAACATTTTCCATTAAAACTAATTGAATTCAGCTCTTTGTGCGTTAGCATTTCTGATATCAGGGCAATAATACATCTTCAGTGCATCATCACTTTTCCTGAGTGGGAGTTTTAAGAAAGACTCCCACTCAGAAGTGAGCACAGCATAAAATGTGTGGTTCCTTTAATGATGGCATTGAAGTCCAGCTCCTGAAGGCATAAAATAATCATTTAGTGGGTGGATAGCAGATAGGAGGATGATTACTAAATTATCATCCTCCTACTACTACACTGTATGTGAAGATACGCTAGGTGCACTTTCACAGATGGTTTCTTGTCCAGTTTTACTAAGTCAGTAGGAAACTTTGACAGGAGAAACTCCAGTGAAAGTGCATCATATGTCATCCATCCTCCAGAGCAGACTGGGCCTGTAGACAGATGGCCTCCACCCAGGCTGTAAGGAGCTGAAAGACAATTTAATGGGCAGCTAATCACTAATATTGCAGGGAGGCTGTTCATGAATTCTTAAAATGTCTGTTTTAAAGATGTAAATGATCAACCAATTTTTTCCTTAAGTTGTCACAGCCAAAAATCAAAAAAATCAAAAAAAAATCAGAGAAACTAAACTAAGTATAGTAAATAATTTATTTCAGTATTAAGAACACAAATAATGAAAGTAGTCTTGATTTAAAAGAGTTTTGTCATCTGTCACTTTTCATCATTTCACATCCGTTTCAACTCTGCGACAAAAACAAAGAAGCCAAAAACCCCAAATCAGTCACAAAATACAGAAATAAGAAGTGGTTAAATTAACTTTTGGGATGTTTTCATCACATTCAACACTTCATAAAACAAAAGGGATCACAAACAAAGAGACACATACACATTAACAGGATGAATTGCATAGTTACCTTTAACTAAATAACCAGAATAAGCTGATATGCAAGTTTTAATCTTGAAAAGGAAGCACAAATTTGAGATATTTGTGCTTTTTCTTACGATCCAAATTTTTCAACATGAAGAAATAAAGATAAAGAAAAAAAACCCATTGTCCTAAATGTTACCTTGAGTGAAATATAGAATTGAAAAGCCTGTAGTCAATGCAAATGTGGAGTATGTAAATTCAACATACATATAAAAGAAATACAAGATTAATTTCTACAAAGATGGGGTTGCAACAGTATACACAAAAAAGAAGTCCACTTTTATGTGAGAGCCCTGTATTGCTGACACGTACTGAAAGGCTTTCAACCATGTGCTTAGTACAATTATTCTGATCCATTTCATGGGTTGGTGGTTATTTGGATACAGGAGAATGCTTTCACACGGAAAATGTTGTCCCATCAGATTCGTGAGAAGCTGCTTTGAGGTCTCTTCTTGCACCGGTGCAGAAATGTTTTACAGAAAAGCCGTGAGGTTTTGGAAAAAAATAACATAAATAAACCTCTAGTATAAACATAACTATGCGACAGGATTTCCTTTTCTCTCTGAGCTGAACACTTTGTGAAGTGATGCTTTTTATCTGTTTGCGTTGTTTAGAATAAACAGACTAAGAAGTAGATGAATGAACAAAGAATAGGGAAAAAAAAAAGGGAAGAAGGCCCAATAAAGAAACCCAAACTTTATCCACAGAAAATACAAGAAAAACTAATCACAGCGTTGGCTGCTGGTGGCAGATCTGCTGCCAACATCAAGAAAAACCATCACTTTAATGATATTATCAAACCTGGTGTCCCAAAGTACAACAAGAGTTTCTCATATTCCACAGAGCTGGCCGGAATAATGAAGTAGTCACAGGTTTTCATTTTAGTGCTGATGAGATGCAGAAGGATGCTGCCCAATCAAACATTATTCATCCTCAGCACTGTAGAAACACACACAGCAGTCAGCAACATTCATTTCTATCTCTCAGATAAGTATTATGGAAGTTTCTTCTATGCAACACAGAAAAAACATATATAGCACTGACAAAAAAAGTTGGAAATAATCAGTCATACATGGTAGACAACTGCAACACTGTCGCTTATATCATGTGTTTTGCATCATCTTATATATCAGAGACATTAGAACAGCTGCTAGACAAGCACAGTGATGGTAAACATACCAAACACTGAATGAATAATTATGAGTGATAAAGATTATCTGGTTCATAAATTATTTCCATCAGGACTTTGTTTGGAGTCTGAAAAAGAGGAGGGGCACTTGACAGCAGCACACTGTCAATTTAAAAAGGGTCAATTCAGGTTTGAGCCCGACAAGCTCACAGCTAAATGTGTCCTTCTTCTGATGCAAACCACCCAACCCGCAGTGATACATATGCAGCGTGTGTCTGTCAGTGACCCTGTGTATTCAAATGTAAATCCTCTTGTTTGTCTGACTTTTCAATGATGTTCGGGACATTTAAATTCTGTTCTCTGCAGGTGTAGTCGGAGTCGAGGTTGTCCCTGTGAAGGTGAGGCTTAAAAGGAAGTCTCAGGAACAACCACGACGGCAGCAAAACAAAAGAATGAAGCTCGTCTTGCATCAGATATACTCAGACACAGCATTTGCTTTTTTCGCCCCCCTTTCTTGGTTTGGCGGTGCTTGGCATCTGCTTCTCCGACGCCTGTGGCGGCTTGGGGGATGTCAGTGATCTTAGCCTCGGGCGAGGTGCTGTTTCAAGGCAGACAGCTCATCAGGGTGAGTGACAAGTGTTGGGGCGGGAACTTAGGATTCACTTTTCTGCCTGGGGGTGAAAAATTGCACACTGTAGCTTTAACACAAAATCTTTCAACTGGCTTTTTCTGGACAAATCTCAAAGGGTAATGATGTAACAACTGCCAGGTTATAATCAGCAAGGAGCTTTGAAGCAGTCACAGCTGTTCATTGACAACACAGATGTCCATAATTCGACAAAATAACTGCTGGAATAAAACTTTTTGCATTTACTTTGTAATACGCTGTGACAATAAAAGACTCCTGTGTATTGGAAGTGTGAACATTTTTCTATGATTCAAACTACATGAACAAACATGATGAACCGATGGAGTTTATGAAAGACAGACTTCCTGACGAGACTTGGACACCAGAACTCACTGTGACTGCTGCTTAGATATTTACATTTTTCTTATTTTACTTTCAAAATGGAGTCCAAGCAGTCAGTGAGATACTGTTATAAGACAGTGTGCTCCATAAGAAGTTGGACAGCAACACATTGTTTGCTCCTTTGGCTCCATACTATTATTGCTTTGGATGATAGCCAGCCTACTTGCCAGCCTGACTTTGGTGGTATTTTCAGTGAGAGTGGGGGAACAGTTAGACAAGTCTATACAGTAAGTCTGCAGTGCACACACACCGCCAGACTCTGGAAGCTATACGACTTGTAATTTCCAAATGTTAATGTTTATATAGGAGGATTTAACTGGATGAACGAGAACAAGTAAAAGGGGGATTTATGTTTCTGCAATAGAACTTAAAGGTCACCCAGCAGGAATGATTTTAGCCATTTTTCCTTACAGTGTCTCCTATTGAACGATGTGGGAAACAAGAGGAGAGAAAACAGAGGGATAAGTGGTTCAATGGTTCACAACTCTCTTGAAGCTGTGTAGTAGATGAATGATGACGGTTTATGACACTGAGCTGAGCATTTGCATTTTGTGTGTATTTGCATTTTTCACCAATTGCCTCTCATATCCTGCTTCAACAGGATTAAGAAGAAAATGTAATGAGGAGAAATATATCCACGAAATGTATTTTTGGCTATGACCTGGCAAACCGATAACTGATTCTTGTGTATTTTTGCCAATTCGTGTTGCCAAGTGTTTCCTACATGCTGCCTTAGACTAATTTGGTGCCTAATTGAGCTACAGCTAAATCCTCATAGAGATACACTGAAATAAAACAAGTTGAATGTAAAAAAATTATAATATTCTTAATGGGCTGTAGTCCTCTAAACGTTTCTGTGCAGTACAAATGTTTACCTCCACACTAAACTGGCTACTGAATTAATGACTTTGTCTTAATTGGGACAAAATTCAGTAGCGCAATAAATTCACCCTAACAATGAAACATCATGATAAGATTTTTTTTTATAACATAACAGTGTATATGATATTTAATTTATCCTATTATCTCATTTCCCATATGTTTGTTCTGATTAATTACAGTCTGACCAGTTACAGATTCCTGACGATGGACTGTGTACTGGCTGTTTTTTAATCGCTATTTTTAGTTTAATTATATTGGATTTATACAATTTATTTATTGTAATATGATAAACTGTAATATCATGAAATGTAGGTCTGTGTTTCATAATGTTAGCAATTTTTATTTGAATCTCTAACCTCAGCGTATCTAAATAGGCACCTTAAAATGGGCAGACGATGATGAACATGACCCATACAGTTTTTCTGAGTACTCGAGTCTCAAATGAAAGCCTTTAGTCTGCACTTTAAAGGAATAGCACACACAAACATGAAACTACTCATCTTCCTGTCAGCAGAAACACTGGTGAAGCTTAGAAATCCACTGACATAGCCTTTCATCTAGCACAGCTCTGTGTCAACCTTTACCAAAGTGTGAACAGAGGCTTAATTCTTTTGAGAATGAAAAAAAAGACAATATGAAATTTCTCCCAATGACATTGGCTTGTGCAGCATAATGGAAATGTTCTGAAGCCAATTGCACTTACAATTGCACTGAAGAAAAAAACAAACAATCCCCATACAGGTGTTTTCACTTATGTTGCCTGGTTAGATCTGTTTTCAGGACTCTGTGTGTGTGTGTGTGTGTGTGTGTGTGTGTGTGTGTGTGTGTGTGTGTGTCCCTCACTGTGTTGGTTATGTTGCACCTTTTAGGCTGAGACAACATAAATGTGTCTGATTAGTCAACAGGCCGTTTTCACAGCAGACATTTTGACTTGTCACACCAGGAAAAGCAGAGGTGTTACTAATAACATTAACGACGGCGCCGCTCTGTTCAAGTGTCACAGTAAACCACAACGGTGTGACAGTGAGCCAGCGTGCGTGATACCACGACCCTGAAACTGAAGCAGCTAAATGGGATTCAGCGATAGTTCATCATTTTATTATTTAAGTTCTAATCAGCCAGAATATCTGAAAACTTCTACTGAGCTCAAGTCTTCACTAAAACTACACCACACAGCGAGCATCCGAACATCACACTCTGTAAACACAAATAAAAACACAACGTTCGCCCTCTGTAACACCCAAGTCTTTAAATCATGTATGGAACCAAAACATCACATCGTGTATTGTTGCCCTCGTACCTCTGCAGCTCATTGCACAACAGTCCCTGAGATCATTTACAGTATATGCAAAAGTTAAGTAAAAGTTATCCCTTTTCAAAAATCATCTTTACAGCATGTCACTTTTATTTCACCTCAAACATTTTCCCCTGTGAAAGAATGGGATATTTAAATAGACTGCTCGAAAATACATTATAGGAGCATCCGCAAAGTATTTTTTGCAAACAAAATGTACAGACTTCAGAGGATGTACTTTTTCTGAAGCATCTATTCACATATTGTGAACAAGTAAGTATACTACATGAGACAGGGAGAGCATATTGTAGTGTACATTAGTCTGACAGAGCTTTGTCTGGTCTGATTTAAATAAACACCTTAAGGGAAGATCCTCAGTCTTTGGCTCGTCAAGACAAACTGGAACTGCGGCTCTGCTCCATCGTGTTGAAGAAGAGACAGACTCCAGCAGTCAGCAGCAGGTGCATGGACTCATACAGCAATTTGGGTGAAAAGACGCTCCAAATGAAGAGATGGTAGCGCAGAACAGTTACCAGCACAATGTAGGCTGCAGCTGGCACAGACCTCAGCAGGGCCAAACAGTAGCAACCATGGCTGACTGCAACCGGGCTCCTGCAGAGAGGAAAAGGATTCATCAGAGAGGACGAACAACACTGCGGAGAGCAAAGTAGACGATTCTGTGCTGCGGATAATAAGCGAACTTCCTGTGAAGAAAACTTTATATGTGATCCGAGGGCTAATAGAGAGACAATAAAATTAGACAGTAAAAAGACAGCAGATGATAAAATATATAAGTGAAAGTAAAAACAGAGACCAGTAAGAATTATTAAAAATGAGAGAATTGGTAAAAAATTAATAAGAATGACATTAATTAAAAGCCAAATTAAATAAATAGGTTCTCAGCTGTCGATTTAAAAATGTTCACAGAGCCTGCATCTCTCAACATAGTTAAAAAAAGCTGCACTTCTTATTTTCTTGTGCGTATAATTGTGTATAGTTAAAAACCCAGCAGTAGAAGATCTGAGAGCTTGTGAGGGTTTACTATCACACGTGATGATGTCAAACCAGTAAAGCTGCAGATTGTTTGATTCGTAGCAAAAGGCCACATTCTCACATTTTTACCGTCCGCATGCACCGAGAAGAAGAGTCTGATCCAATTATCTTCTCACAATAATACGGATTGCTGGCAAATTCTGATAAAGAAGTTAATGACTTTAAAACCTGCATGATGGGAGGAGGGATGCGGTGAGGAGATTAGGAGATGATGATGTAAAACCAAACACACACAGACACACAAAGACTTGTGTGTGTAGACTAAGACTTCATCTCCTGCCTTAGTCTCTGACGCAGTGTAACACACGTAAATGAGTATAGAGATGTTGTTCATTCAAACAGGCAAAGTCCCAGCTGAGGGGGAGGAACTTCAAGCTTTTTTTCCCAAGAGAAGAGAAGGCACGCTGATGAAGTAGGAGACATGGGAAGTCGTCCAGTTTGGAGGTGGAAATTCAATCAGGGGGCCAGTAAACACACACACACACACACACACAAGCAGAACAATGTTAATATCTATGGAAGACACACATACGCACAAATGTTGGTGAAGTATGTGTCAAACACTGACCAATAATCAATAATGAGTTTTTTTGAATACAACTATTCAATACTGTAAATGGACTGCATTTAACTGTATGGCGCCTTTCTATTTTCTGACCACTCAAAGCGCTTTGCACTGCACGCCAACATTCACCCATTCACACACTCATTCACACACTCATTCACACACTCATTCACACACTCATTCACACACTGATGGCACAGCCTTCAGGAGCAATTTGGGGTTCGGTATCTTGCCCAAGGACACTTTGACATGCAGACTGGAGGAGCCGGGGATCGAAGTGCAGATTTTCCGATTAGTGGATGACCTGCTCTACCTCTACTGTGGCTCAAACAGAAGGTAACGGAAAAAAATATACATTTGTTGCTATGCTGTCTTCAGTCTGGGAGGCAGAAGTGAGTCAGAGGCTCCCTCTTAAAGGCAAATTCCATATTTTATAAACTTGTTTCTGTAGTGGTGGACATCATTCCTGTTGGTTATGATTACATTTTACCCACCATTTGCATTGCTGAGATGTGGGGCAGTCCGTCAGAATGAGACAAGTGGTGAGATGATCAGACAGATTTAACGGGACACTCCAGTGATGAAATATTTCCATATAGTTGGGGGATTCACAAGAGACAGATTTTTTTTAAATGCTCAAAATTGACTCAGCAGAGGCCGAGATATCCTGACTTTTAGTCCCTGACCGATTCGAGCTCCACACACTGTACCCTACAATTCCCATAATGCATTTCAACAGGGTGTTTCATTGTTAATTCATCTGACTTTGGAGTGCAGCTTCCAGAAGCACAGAAGACATTAAAAACTGTGTTTACAGACTGAGTAGTATTTTCACGTGAAGCCCAGACATCTAAACTATCTTTTTTTTCTAAGTGCAAACAATGGTGAACACATTTAAAATGCCCAAATATTTTCACATATGACTAAACTAAGAGCAGTACTGTAGCTCTGCAAGTTCTAATTGATGTTTCCAACACATTACGAATGTTAACATCCACCTAAATTTTTTTTTTTTTTACATCCAAATAGGATGTTTAAGACGGGCACTTCTCTGGTCGCTTGTGTTGCTCTAATGGACTCATCTGTAAAATTGCGACAAATAGTGGCAAAGTTACCATGTCCTCAGATTTCATGAAGACAAATGAGTTTATGATGTCATAGTTACTGAGAGAAGAGACGGTTTTAACTACATAAAATAATACCAAGCCAGATTGTACATAAACATTTAATCCCACTACATTGAGAATAAACACAAAGACTACTAATAGTTGCTTCCAAAGAGTTCCCGGCTTCCAAGAGCTGTTTTTAAAGGAGCTGAAGTTTATTTCTGTGTTCTACCTCAAAGAGCTACTAAAACATTAATGTCCAACCTCTCAGGTCGGTTACCAGAGTAAACACTCAGTCTGTGTAAAATCCTGCCAGCAACTTACTGTCTCAGTGGAGAAAACATGAGACATCTACAACATCTCTAATTCACAATATTATAAACTAATGAGTTGATAAAGTATCTCTGCTCAACTTAAACTTGATGTCATTTATCTGAGGTATATTAATACATCTCTAAGAAAAGTGAAAATCAAAACAAAATGACCGAACTGAAGAAAAAAAAGAGACGGCCTGCACACATAATTCAAAGAAAAAAAACAAGAAGAGAAAAAAACAAAATCTCTTTTTTGGTCTTAATAAATCCATGTTCTTCTAATAATGATAAAGAATAAAAAGCGTCACAATGAGTTTGAAGGAAAGCAACTTCTCTTTCAATACCTTTCACAAAGCGGCAGGCTGCACAAAAGATCAACTGTCTGTCACCATCACCACTTGTGCTCCCCCCCACCTTCGTCTCTACAAAAGGTAATTTCAAAGAGCCGATGCAGCTGCTTGGAAATCAACCACACATTGAAAATAGAGCGACCTGAATATGCTTTTTCCTACTTGTATTTATGTCAGAATATCAGACTCAGTAGAGACAGTTCATGATGAAAGTAAAGCCGTGTTAATGCGTCTCTCTCTCTGCTTGAAGGCCTGACGGTGATTAAATGGACTAAAACAATGAAAACATTTCTCTTCAAATTATGGTGTTGCTTTCAGGAGAGTTTGACCGTGTCAGGGGAGACCTGATGAATAGCTATTGATCACAGTCCATTTCCAGTATTTGCCTTGTGGTTGAGCTGCTGATGGTGCAGAGTCAATACTAAATGAGCGACGCTGTATGAGACTATTTTAAAGTTTAATTTGTCGTAATGTCTCTGAGTGACTATTACAGTTTGGGTTTCTGTGGAAAGTTTAGTGGGGAAATCACTGCGTTATGAGTAATGACAACAAGGACAGATGGTCATGTGTTCTGCACTGCTGGACTTAATTGGATATTAGCTGAAAGGGGGTATTAAAACAAGACTAAAGTAACAGCAGTGGCCTCTAGAGGCTGCAGTGTTCATCACAATCAACAATATGAAGCTACATTAGACTACAAAGACCAAACAGCATCCTGGTGATTTGGCTATTCAGACCGTAAAACCACAGGGAATGTGGCGAGGCTGCCGGCTCTGCCAACATCATAATCAGCTGTTTATGGGCAGATCAATTGTGCTGTCAGACTAAATGCAGTTTAATTTCTGCTTGCATTGTTGTTGCAGTTCAGGCTAACAAGTGAAAAAGACCAATGCAGGAGCCGCATCTGAATTTAGATTTTTCAGGAGTAACATTTAAGGCAGCAATTTGAATTTATATACATTAAATAATGCGGCGTATCCCCTTCTAGTTCACTTGAACTTTGCCCTCTGTGCTGTGTGAGAAAGTGTTAACTTCTTGTAGAAAATAAATGCTACGCTGCAGCGAGGTAGTAGCTTTAATCTCTGCGTGACTGCTTTTCATGTTTAACCCCTCTGCTCTCTAGTGGGGTTAAAAATTAAACGTTTTCCCTGAGTGAGATGCAACAAGAAAGATGGTGGGTTTTGCTAAAATCAAGAAGGACGTATCACCTTGGAAGCATGAATGCTAATTAAATTTTGATGTGGTCAGTGGAAACGTGGAAAATTTCATGATGGTGTTGAATATTTCATGGAAATCTGACCAGTGGTTTTTGTGATATCTTGTCATGGATCAAAGTTTTGGTCACAGGGGCATTTTTACCTGATGGGAGCGCTAAATGAAAGGTCATCATGATCATCACAGATCAGTCTCTGAGGACCTTTAATGTCCACATCAAATTTCATAGCATGCAGCCGCTCTGGACCAAAGTGGATAGAAGGGCGGACAAACTTCGTCATCCTTAGACTGGTTACACTGCTAGCAGCACAAAAATTTTAAGATGAGTAGAACTGTTTTAATCGGAGACCGTCTGGACTACTGAAATGTTAAACACATCATATTCAAGTGCGGGATCAAAGATGATAGAGGATATAAATCATGCATGAGCATATACACCCTCTGCAGTCTAATTTCTGTGGGACCTTTGTGCTAACAAAATCAAAACTTTTTCCACACGTAGAAGTGACTTTTTTATCACAGGACTGCAGCTTTAGAGGTTATCCTCACATTTCTGTTACTGGCTTTATTCGCATTTAAACAACAAAGGCAGGTTAAACTAACTGCTTTTGTACAAAAACCATCCTTTACATTGGTCTAAATTAAAAGTACATTTTAGTTTTGGCTCTATCTGCGGGGCAGCTGCTACCAGTCACAGACCTCATCACTCACCTCTGTGGCGAGGCCTCATGCTGAGGCGAAGCTCTAGTTATTGGCTGCATTCTTACACATACAGCAACCTAGCTATTGGCCCCTCACCAGTTAAGGTCTTATGCAGGTTAAGCTGTTTACATGCATTTTTGATACCCTGCAAGTGGCTTCTCCCTGTTGCCATGAGTAAACCAATTAACAGAATATTTCTGTGCACCTGTACTGTCCCACCCACAGAGAGGATTCAGAACAAGAAAGTATAACACAGATAGTAAAAACTAAAATAAAAGAAAGTAGTGTATCTGAATGAAACTACACCGTAGAGCAGGTTCCCTACCTTTTGTCTGATGTGTCCCCACAGTGCTATTAGATGAGCTCAAGTAATACTTTTAGCCGTAGCCAGACAAACAAAAGCACACACAGCCTCTTACAGCTTACTGGTTATTGTAAATATAGTAGTAAAGATCAGCATCACACCAATTTGAAACATTTTTTGGCTGCTGACACTTTAAAACTGCCACTTACCTTTCTCTCTCTGAGCTGAGGTAGCAGACGAGGTGACACGCCCAGAGTATGGGCCCTGCATAAGTGCTGAGGGCCGTTAAGAAGATGGCAGGTGCTTCTACGTAACTTTCCAGCCCAACGAAGCCGACTGAAATGTCAATGGTGGCAATGTTGTTGGAATTGCCCTGCGGGAGCACAGAAAGTACTTATTTTAGCACCGCCAAGAGCACAGGAATATCTTACCCTGTGTACAGACAAAAGCGGGAACACAAAGATCTGTGGGTGAAGCTTTGTAAGCATTTCACTGCTTTAAAGAACTGGTTGTTTGCTTTATCATCATTACTCTGAGCTTCTGGCGACTTCCCAGCGGCCTAGTTGTTTGTATTTTCAATCCTCAGACCACACCAGCTTAAACTGCATTCAATCTGGAGCTGGACTCTGGTTAGAGCCACTCAGGCTTCTGTGTATCTGTGCATGTGCATACTGTATGTGCCTGTACAAACAGTTTGTTTTCTTTAAACACAGGCATACGTCTGGCTTATTCAGCTGTGTAACCAATTTCCAAATATGCCTGCAGTAAACTGAAAATATTAAACTTTTCTAACCTTGTTTTATTTTATTTTTTCTTGCTCTGAAATTTCATCTTCAAGCTTCAGAGGATTTTATCACTGCAATGCAATTAAGATTTATAGCTTCAGTCTAAAATGTTTTTTTGGCTGTGTACATTTTAGACATATTCACACAAGAAATGTAATATCTAATACAGTGCAATGCAAAAGAAAGGCTAACAAACTGTACTAAAATCCAAACAATTTACAGCCTAAAATATGTGTGAAACATTTTTTCAGTCATTTCACCACAAGCTCAACAAGCATGTGAGAGAATTGTCATATTTTAAGAAAACAGAATATACATAAAGTTGTCTGTGCTTACTTCATTTTTAAGCCAATGCATATCATCATTGTTGGACCAGATAGGCTCCTTCAGTAAATCCTAACACATTAATGAACCCAAATACAATAGTTGCTTTGTACATGGACAGTATTTTTAACATTCATTTATTATTTAAAACTATTAAAATATATTTACTATTACTATACTATACCATGTGGAGTTTTTGCCTATTAGTAGCAGTCAATGTTCTCATGAGGGGTCCCTGTTTTGTCTGTATCACGCTCGTGCAGCAGGAAGCACACACACCCTCACGAGCATGTGGTGATGTCATACACTTTCCTGCCAATGGTTTCAAGCTATTCCACTGATCTTAAGGTGGCAGTAATACATCAAGAAATGCAGCAAAAGCAGTGAAGAAGAATACCGATAGCAAGTAAACATGAATGTAAACAATGCAGGTTTCAAACTTTTAAGAAAAATTGGCTTTCCAAATGTTTGATGAGGAATTAAATGCATTCATCACATTTGTCAGAACTCAAGGATTCACACACTGAGTTCTGCACAGAAACACTGAATGTAAACAGACTTCTTTTGGTTTACAAAAAAACTACACAGGGTACCTTTAAGTTTGAGGGTTAAGTCAAAACACACAGGCAAAGAAATCTGTATTCAGACTTGTGCTGCACAGGTATCTAATCTGATTTCTGGGCAGCACATTTAGATGATTGAAATCATCTGCGTTCTGTTCACATCTCTGAGTCGCCGCCTCCAGAAAAATCAATCAACCTTTCACGTATGCTAACGTATGCTGGGTCATTTACGGTAGTGTGTTTTAGTTAACAAATTTCCTTGTGCATAAGAAGTGATAATTAAATTTGAAATTCATTGTGACTCTTAGGCTGTTGCAGGTATCCCCCTATCCGACACACACACGCACACACACGGAAAAGCAGCAGCATAAGCAGCAACACATTGAGTAAAGGTTTATTTCCCTTCTGCACACACATCTCTGATCACTGAGGGAGAGACATCAACAGCTGACTACAGTTTAAACAGAAGTCTGCATATATGAGCATTTTCTACTTGCTTATAAGCTACAATCCTGCTGTGATCTTGCAAATGTAGGGAGTGTCACTCTGCAACAACAATTACAGTCACTTTGGAATAAACAGAATTACAAGAAATGTTTTATGAATGAATTTTGGAGAAAACTGATTGTCATAACAACTGTCTAGAGAGTGCTGCTGGTTTAATACAGCTCATTCTCAGAGTGAATACTGTACAAGGAGAAAGTCTGAATAACATATGACCCCAAACCTGCCTCTAGTTTGGGGAAAATCTGAATACTGATGTCTGCAATTTTGGTATGAACTCCTCATTGCACCCTCTTAGGTAACCCTCACGCTCTGATGGCCCACGAAGTGATGCTTATCAACCAGAATAGTGTTATGAGCCTCAAAGTGTAATACTAAACAGAATTTTTCTACTGTGACTTGCATGCTTATTCTAAGTCACTTTTGTCAAACTGTGCCCACCTTCTACTTCTGAGCTCTAACAACATCAGTGTGATGATTAATATTTTCTACAGAAGGTTGCTAAGTTGCATCTGAATTCATACCCATAGGGTGACTCGTCCCTACTCATGTTGCAACATTTGCACAAACTGGCTCATTTCTGAAGAATAAACACCTCCTTGCTGTCTTACTGACCATCTGGTTTTGGGACAGCGATAAATCCACAGAAAATCCACAGCAAAGTCTAACTCGTCCATCACTGCAAATGATAAAGACGGCTAAACGCAGACAGCCAAATATTCTCCTGTGAGACAGTTAATTCATCATGCAATGCGAATTTAACTTTTTTTGTGACACTAACGGTGTCTGCAGCTGAGGTTACCTGGAATATTTCCCATAACCCTCTTGTATTTTTGTGTGTTTTGGCTGCCAAACACAGAGGATGTTTGAAAAAAACAAGGACACTTTGAAAACCAGAGCTTTCTGCCAATATTTATAATAAAGCCTCTGAAAAAACAACAGACACAACAGCTATGTTTCTCTCTACAGCTCGTACAATTTTCACCCAGAGCTCACTGATCAACTAACTGCACTCGCTGATTAGATTTTAATTTGACATTATTTTGATTGTTCTGTGCAACATCGTTTTTTGTTTCAGAGCAGCAAGTTTGAATCACATATGTTGCTGCTTTACAGATCCATTATGGTTACAGCTTCGTTGAGAACGTTATTACTCAAAGCTCTGTAATTACATGCCTGGGCGACTAGACTGAAAATTGTCTAGTGGCGGTCTATTCCCGAGCCCATCACAGTATTAATGACCCTAGGGTGATGACGGTTATTAAATTGTTAGTGATGTGGAAGATCAGAGTTGTCAACAACACACAGTTGCTAACCAAATATCTGTCCTAGGTGGAGGTTCAATCAAATGCCAGGTATGATTTCTGCCTTTGAGGAACATTCAGAGCTCATAACACCATAACACATCTGAAGGAAACAACTTGTCCAGTTGGCCTTCATGCTGGTGCTGGATGGAAGTAATACAATTTATAACCAAACACTCCCTCTGCCCAGAACTGCACCTATTACAGTACATTCACTTTATCATTGGTGATAGCTTTCCTAAATGTTGCTACACTCTGTGTCAGAGCGTTAAATTAGATGTCTCATACAATCAGACAAGAAAAACATGGTTACTGTTCGGTTGTTCTCTGCACTTCATTCTGTAGATATGAGAGGTGGTGATTCTGGTTCACACAGCTTTATACATCTATCCTTTCGGCATTAGCTTCACTCTGTGTTTGTAAAAAATTGTAAACTGGTATTTGTTTGATAATTGTTTTTTGACTGCAAAACATATTTTCTAGATTTAGTCCAGTTGCAGTTTTTTGAAGTGTCAAAAATATACAGGTTCATTTTTTAAATTTTTTTTTTAAAAGGCTGAATCATTTCCATAAAAAGCTGAGCGCTTTCGTTTTTATTGATCCTAACTTAACAGGAATAAATAGTGCATTTGAAGGGGACTATTTTTAGCCGCACATTAGAACACTTAAAGCGCACTAGTGAGTATTTCCGGCAGCAGGACGGTATATATAGAGTTGACTCATAAATAAACCACGGTGCCCATGTTCATGCTAATGAAGGTCACACAGTGCAACAGTAACAGTGAATGTCTACGGCACAAAGGAAGTAGCTATATGAGGCTTTGGCTACACAGGCAATACTTATTAGTAGGATCAGTTAATCACTGGTTGGCATTCATCATTTTCAATGGGATTTGTTGATAATAAGAAAAATACAGAATATTAACAGATTTATCCTTTAATTTGGGGAGTTGGGTAGGAGGGGTACCACTTTTACAACTGCACTCACAAACAAGCTTTTTGGGACCCACCGACTACGTTCACAGAAACAGGTGTTGTTCAGCCAGTGAACATAACATGAATCATGATGAGCCTGACGTTCCTGCTACAATACATTTTTTACCTTTATTCATTCATGTTTTATTTCTTCAGCCCTCTTTTTCAGGAATGCCTTATTCAATTATGCACATTCACACCTGGAGGTTGCCCAATATAACCACTGTCTCAGCTACTGGCCATTGAGTAGCTCCACCGGAGTAGTTGGGGGTTAAAGGCCTTGGAACCCCTTCCCTCCATTTCTGTTGAACTGACGATTCAACATTCACACCAACTTCACACTGTGTGGAAGTGAGAATGAGGAAAAGTTTGAACTTCTCCCTCTAGCTCTCTTTTTTATTCTTGACACAACTATTTCTGTCATTTTTCATGTGAACAACTGGGTGCAACACTATGATTGCCTTCCAAGAGAGACAATCTGAAAATATGCGCCATTCTTCCCGTGTTTGAACCAGATCATGTTTCCTCCTCTCTACGATGACTGACTTTTTAACTCTGTCTTTGAGTGCAGCTGTTATGAGCAACTATAAACACTTTTTGATTTCCGGTGTGGTGCGACAACACGTTGTACGAACCAGGTCACACCAAAAAGTGGCACAGCAAATTAAATATGAGTATCTTTGTGAAATATGTGGTTTCTAGAAGATTGGTGACATAGGGACCATGTCACAGAGCTAGTAGGTGAACTACTGTAGCTGGAAAGCTAACTGCTAACAGGCTAGTGAGAACACGCTAGCATTAATCAGTCACAATAACTCCCTGAGAATCTTTCTATTTTCTCTGTACTGTGCAATTTACTCCCACCTGGCCCCCGGATTGTTCATCATTTCATTCAAAGTTGACAAACCTTTGTGCAAACAGTCACAGCTCTTATCAATCAGATTTGTCTTTTTAATATCTTAATCTCTTAGTTACTGTGGAAAAAAGATCTCTGTGCTAACAAGGTTGCTAACTGCAAGTTAACACAATAGATTTCTCCATTTTTGACTCTCCTTCTTAGTTCCTCCAAAAGTGACCCTTGTCAAGACTATTGCTGTTGGCAAATTCATGTGTCAAAGTTCACCAAAATTGAACTTGAAAAATTCTGTCATATTTAATGTGTCTTCATAGGTGAAACCCCTGGAATTAGTTGATATTTCTTTGAAATTTCAATTAGTTTTAAATGCTGATGGGAGGCGGCTTTTAAATTAGGGAGGGGCAAGCGTAGCTCGATCACGTTCCCCACTGAGGTTTATCCTGCCAGTGCAGGGATCATACTAGAAAACCAGCAACTTTCTGATCACAAGTCCACTTTACTAACATTTAGCTCTCCACTGACCCATATACAATAATTACTTATTCTGAATATACACAATAATTGGTAATATTCATTAGTAACATTTCTGGGAAATGTTACTTTGTGGTTTTGGTGTTTGGCAAATATCAAGAATGAATGAATGAAGATTTTGAGGATGTTATCACAATTCAAATACAGTCCATAAATTACTTAATACAAATTCCAATGCACAACAAGGTGGCTTTTAAAACTTGCCATCATCAACATCATTCTTGTTGCTTACCTGAAAGTAAAAGAAGGCCTGACCAAACCAGTAGTGCATGATAGTGGTTTGGGCTGCGTCGTAGTGGAGTTTCTTCCAGATAAACTGAGCCATGAGTGTCTGGATCAATAGGCAGCAGCAGAGCACTGGCAGGTTGTGAGCTCGAAACAAAAGGGAAACCAACAAAACCAAGCCGCTGTAAATCTCCCATAACCCCCTGCTCTTCAACTTGGCATCTGCTGTGATGATCTGGGATCTCAACAAGTCCTTGGTGCCCGTGAAGAGGATGCCCAAAACAAAGACGTAAACAAAGCGTGCCTCCACTGTGCCCCTGAAACAGAGAAAGATTACAGTCTGTGTCATTTTTGCATTTTGCAGTAAGCCAGTATTGATTTTTGTCCACAAAACGTCTCGGTCAATATTCAAGTAATTGTGGTAACAGACTCTGGGATGTGGATCCTAGCAGTCATCTTGTACCTTTCCATGCATTGAACAATTAAATATCCAGAGACAGGTTTTGTGACATCAGGAAAATGACTTACTACAGACTTTATATACTGAATAGTAAAAGAAAAAAATCACTTTCGTCAAATAAAGACAACAGCAAAAGCTGTAAAACGATGGACAAGAGTAAAATCAAACAGCTTAACAGAACCCAAACAACAATGGAGCATAAAGCCCTCATTAAATTAAAGTCTGCACTCAAACTCTGATGCATAAGTATTTTTTGTAGATATTAAAAATTTTGTTAAATGAGATATCTTCAGATAAACTGGAATTATACCACAGCATCAGTAACAGCAGATATAGACAGTTCATATTTAATTAAAAAAAAATAAATAAAAAATTCTAGTATGTCTGACAACACAGACGATGATCTACAGTCTAACTGTGGTTCCTGCATAATCAGACCCTTTGTTATAAGGTTTTCAAAGTTCACTGCTTTAATTAATTTCATATCCCGATCTCTTGTTACACAGGATTCCTTATATTTCTGTATTTCTGTAACTCATAACCCTTCTTTCATTCGGTGTAACATTAATAATTAAACGTATGAGACTAGAAGACAGAATGAATTGCCTGAGGAAAACAGACTTTCTCACAGCCATCACTCTGACTGTTGTGCTTTCTGCAGCGATAGAATTTGAGAAACACAGTATTAACATATTTTTAGTACATTTTAAGGTCATATGACATTTCACAGCTGCTGCTGATAAAAAATTCATTCTTTCTTGAATGGATCACCGCAGATTGTAAATAGTACGGCAGAGATGGTGACAGCAAAACAACACAAACTACAACATTACTCCTAAATTACAGCAGTCTTTTAGAGGTCACAGGTGTCATTTTCCTTCTACTGCCATTAATGACTTTAAACTGAAGTCTAAAGTCTAGTACGCATAGACTTAACTGTATGAGTACTGCATATTCCTCTGCAGGATAGCTTTACATGGACATCCTGGAGATATACTACTGCATCAATAAAGATACAGATTTACAACATGCTGATCATAAATCTCATTTTCTCACATAATATAACCTCATCAGGTCCTGTACAGAAGGTCACACAGGACTGTGCGGCTTGGAGAGAGATAGAACATGTACACTGCATTTAAGGTATTTCAGGGGATTATCTGCCTAAAAGGTTTGTTTACATCAGTGATGTCTGTGACTGCTAAAATAAGGTGGGAAAAACATAAAATGCTTGTTTTTCACTAAAAACACTTGAGTTATTTATGTGCCAATTTATTAGGTAAAACTAAAACTAAACCTGTATAATACTGAACATTATAATCTTCATGAAGGCAGGATTTATTACAGGGCTGTTATATTAGACTGCATTAGTTTTAGCTGGGTCTACCTAATAAACTGGAAATTGAGTGTACTTCCACTGTATTTGGTTTAAAAGGACTGGGCCTTTAATGCTGACTTCTTACAAAAAGATATTAATAATTAACAGTTTTTTTTCAGAAAGGCTGAAATGTTTATCATCAGCAAGGCAAAATTAAACTGCCAAGTTTTTAAAGGAAGTTTTGCGATTTTCTGTCTGTACAACAAAGGGTTATTGTTTACTGGAGTTAAAAGTACATGAGTTATGAAGTTAATAAAACTCACTAAACTGGGGCCTGTTTGCCTTCTTTAGAGGATGTAACCCAAATCATAATCAAAACCATTTCAAAACAAATCAGTAATTAGACTGTACTGACAACTCGTATTCCTATTTTAACCTGCCAACTTTGAATCTCTCTGCGATGGTTTGTTCTGTTCAACACAGTTGATCACACAAAATATTCAAGGTGTCCTCAGTTTCTGTTGTCAGACGACTGTGCCCCCTCACTTTTGCCCTGATTGGTAAGATCCAATACTATGGTGGAGTTGACCCTCTCACAACTACATCCTAACAACTCCTCACAACAGACATTTGTCAAAGCAGGAAAAGCACAAGTGGAATTAATAACGTTAATGATGGCTGCATTGCATTTAGGTAAGGTAGTTTCAGGGCTCGGGTACTGTGCGTGCTCTCTAACTGACATGACTTACTGGGACAATTAATGGAATGGAGCCATCGTTAATGTTATTAATTACACCTGTGCTTTTCCTGCTTTTACAAATCTAAATGTCTGCCGTGAAAAGAGTCCATTAACGTAACAGGTTTACAAAACAAGTCCTACGGAGACCCAGTGCTTTCAATATAAATTCAGTAAATTAGACCTTATATAAAAAATGACAAAATACAAACAAAATATGTAATATGACCAAAAGAATTGTGAAATAATCTAATACTTACTTAGATAACTCATAATAAAGATATAAAATAACTACATGGTCACTTCAAACAAGTTATATCAAAACGATATTCCATATACAACATAATCCTGTCAACACATTATTAAAAAACCACATGGCCACATTCTAACGTTTTCAGGCAAGTACGCTACATAAAGTCTTCGCCTGTCAATCAAGACAAACAGGGCAGAACCACGAATATGATTGGTCTGTTGCTTCAATCTGAATGAACGGACAGCCAGTCACATAAATGGCCTGTTAGCTGTAACTAACATACTTTGGAAAAAACACAGCCTGCTGTAATTAAATAAAAATGACCCGCAAATAATAAGTTGAGTTTTAAAACTATTGAATTATTTCAGAGTTTCATGGTTATGTCATGGTTCTATTTGTATTTTGCCTGTACTTTTATGATTTATTTATTAAATATTGAACACTATAAGTTTCCATAGGCTCCATCTTTAATGGGTCTTAGTACTTTCCCCTTGAATTAATGTCAGCAAGTTTTAATACAGCTTTAAAGAGGAACAGACCCCATACTGTTATGTCCTGTGGTGCACAACAGTAGGTGTGAGTCTAAAGTCTGAAGCTACTCCAAGGTGAATAAAAAGTTTCCATAGGCTCTTCTCCTTCTAAAAGGCTTACTCCACAAAAATCCTTTCTCATCTATCAATAATTTATATGCTCAAAAAGTCCCAAATTGAAGCTTTAAAGGAAAAGTGCTTTCGATTATGAAGGCAATTACATTTAGTCTAATTTCCATTTCAGACATTAAGCGTATGATCTTATCCTGAGCAACTTATATGAGAAGAACATTTCCCCACAAATCTGCTCTTTAATTAACTTACATTGATTTATATTTGTCAAAAAAGAAGTAAATTAGCCTTAATAAAAAAACAGACAACAAAACAGCTGAGACAATGATAAGTTGTTGTATTCTATTTCATAATGGATAGAGGCAACATATAGAGCATTTAGAGGTAATGAAGTTCAGGGAACCATTGAATTTATGAGGAGTTATTGCCTGAAGAAACTAAAGCTTTCAGTTGTATTCTCTGCAAACACGTGGACATTAACCCAGTCATTAAGATTACACTGCTTTTTATATGCTCATCTATTGACCATTGTACCCAAGATGTATAATTTAACGTTTTTATGGTAACATTTATTTTTTATGGTCACATTTACAAACCGTGAAAGCTCAAATGCTTTTTATACATTTAGAAATCTACCGCTCCTGAGCATGACATTAGAAACATGTCTGTTTCCAGTTGACGGCTATCACACAGTAAAAGGACATTTCTTCTCCAGCAGGATGCAGTCAAAGCTGCATGAAGTACTACAGGATAATAGCTGACCCTGAAGGAGTTGAGCAAGTATTGGACATGTATTATTAATCAGTGTGTTTTATCGAAACCTGTTCCAACAGTGGAAAGGAGCAGAGTAATATGCGCCATACAGCACTATTCTTTATTATTCACAACTCCCCTAACAATATGGTAGGGATTGTATTCATCATTATTTTATGCAAAGGAAAAGAGGAAAATCCTGGCCTGGATTTGATTTTATGTGAGGACAGTGATGGGTTTTAGCTGGCGGGCTTACTTGTTAACTAGTGTGCAGGGTGGAAAAATTGAGAGAATTACAAATTAATCTTCATCTGTCATACATGTTTGTGTTAACCAGTAGCGTACTGCGCACATAATCAGATCGTTATCTTTTTACCACACAGAGGAGGCAAGGTGGAAAAAACATGAAGTTTACCCTTTGTAACGTTCCCCTCTGAAATCTGTAGCTTTAACAAGCTCTCCTCCTCATCGGAGCGATAAAGGCTATTTGCTGTTTATGTCATTTCCCCAATTGCAGCTCCAAAAAAGTGTCTGCAGTTACTTCCAGTGTCTCCTGATTACAGCGTATCACAGAGAACTTTCTCTACAGGTGTAAATGAGACGGCTTTGCAGTTCTCAGATTCCCCAACTTTTCCCAAACTTAAATTATACAAGTCATGTAGCTAAAGCAGCATCAAGTCATATGACTTCCTTCCAACACAACAAGAAACCCCGACACCACTAACAAGTCTCCTGCAAACCCAGCTCTCTCATCCCTCCTCTTTAAGTATGGTGGCCTGTAACAGACAAAAAAGTAATGTTTGTTTAGAGAGAAGTAAGCAAGCTAACTTTAAGATAGAAAACACTACCATGGTAAATGCTGTGTTAATAATGCTGGATTTTTATTTACTTCTGAAGTGTGTGTGTGGTGCCGGTATGTAAAGCATCTTGCAACTCCCGTCTACAGGGAGGTTTTGCTCTAATCAGACTGCAGCCTGTATAATTGTTAAGTCATTAGTATTGAACCAACCCTCCTCTGATAAACCGCATCATGTCATGTTGTCATTTCGAGGGGTTAGCAGCAGTCCTCCACTCGCCTCTTGTCAGGCTGTAGTTACTTAAGTGTGAAGGTGAGGAGGGTCCAAGTGAAGATCAAGGTCACAGCAGGTCCAGTCTTATTCCACAAAAATAACACTTTATTTACTGTGATAATGGTGTTCAGCTGTGCTGTGCAGAGGAGCACATTCATCATAAAGAACAATGCTATGAATGCATTTTTTCATCTTTGGCATCATTTGTTGAGATTGTTTGTGGATTTGAGAACTGCACTTTAAAACAGGAGAAATCTAAATCTTCCCAGAGGTCAGATTAATAAAACAAGGCAGGTCTTTAAACACTGATTAAAGCAGCAGATACAGTGATACTGTAGCTTTAATGTATTAATTAATCATTGGATTAAAGTTTATTACCTAAAAATATGTCCAAATAGCATTACTCACACACTGATTGCCCTATGGGGTCACTTTCATGCCATTATCTTATCTTTATTTAAGGAATTATCAATATTTTTAAAGACACTCAACACATTTTCTCTATCAGCCTCTTTATATGAGTGACAAGACCCAACATGAACACACAATTTTCTGCCGAAGTTAGAACAGGTTGGGAAAAAGATGATGATGATGATCACAAGGGATATCAAAGGTGATCAGTCACTCTCTCGGTCAGTCATTTATTATTCTTTTATATACTTTTTATAGACACTCAGTGGGTTACTCTGTAGTGAACAGTAATTTGAGATTTCAGACACTAATGAATAACAACTATTTTGGATCATCACTAACAGGTGTAATGATGCACGTGCAAGTGTAATTTCTGCATCTATAAAATGTAACTTGTTACACTGTGGGATTATTAGCAGAGAGTATTGTTCATGCCGTAGACACAGACTTGTATTTCTGTGCACTAGTCACGATTTAGTGGGGTTGTTGCTTATATTGCCAGTCTACTGTCAGTCAAATCCAATCAAACCAAGGAGAGTTTTTGAATCTTTAAATCTTTATAAATACTACCTCAGGATGTTTTATCAAAACCTTTAACTTACATTGCTGCTTCTTTATTCATGAATATTTATTGTTATTGAGAAAAACTAAGTTAGAAACTAAGTTTTCAGGGACTTTAACGCCGTGAGGAATCCTCCACATTCCTCGGTGAGGACACTCAACCTGTCGAATCAATCTGATCTTATTTTCTGCATTTTGTAATGTTAATATTAGTAACAGTGGATAGAAAATAGTAGCCTGTCAAGCTGTGGAGCAGAAGAGCTGCCTGGATTTCATGTTACCTTGGAAACAAGCACTGGTGTTCCAGCAAGCGAGAAAGAAAGGTAAGACGGTGCCCAATCCCCTCAACATGTTTGGTATATCCCCTTCATCAATCACCTGCATCAAGCTAACACTTTCAGTAAATCAGCCAAAACAAGTGATTCACTGCCAGAGGAGAGCTTTAAAGCAGACGCCGGAGAATGAGGAGGGCCTGCCCACTTTGTCTGAGCCCTGGTCTTTCTGTGGGATAAAGCTGAACACGTTGAAGTCGCAACTATTGAAATGCCACCGGGACTAAGTGGCAGACTTTAAAACAGACAAAACATCTAATTATACAACAAACCACTAGATCAATAGCTGCTTTGCTGGCAGCGTGTATTGATGTTTTTCCCCTCAGCTTTATGTTAAAAAAAAAATCTTTTTCCTGAAATAGTAGCATCATTTTGAAAGATGAAGTACAGACAAAAGCACTTTTATGAACAATGCTTTGAAGTCAGTGGAGGATAATAATTTTTAAAATGTTACCACTGATGTATTGTACCGATACAGAATTGCCTTTGAAACAGGGTTATAAAATGGTTTACCTCTTGGGTAATAAAATTGAAAACCGAATTCTGTGTGTGTGTGAGCCTGTCTGTGTGTGTGAGTGTGTGTGTGGCAGGGGTTCACAGGTGTTTTGAGACGAGTTTGAATACATTTCCATTTTTAAGCGGGATCGGTATGCATGAATATTTTTAAATTGGGAACCAGCACAACAGCCCTGTCTAGATAAAGCAGTACATGATAAAATGGGTCACATTTTGTGCAGGTGTGAAGTGCGCACATACACACACAAACACACACACACACACACACACACACAGACAGATGAAGACATAAACATTGTAAATGCTTCTTATAGTTCTGTGTTTGGTAGGAAATGTGCCATTCCATGGTAATTTCTGAGAAGGAAGACGGAGAATGCAACAAACTTTGGCTATGATCTATACAGGCTTAGACAGGTTTGGCCCTGAGCCGGCTGCTTTGATGTTGAGCTACTTCCTATTGGAACATTTTTAATTTGCTTCATCTTTTATGTCTCCATGATAGTATACATTTCTTTATGTTGTTAATGCTCTGGCAATACTTAGTGATCTCTCAATATCCAGTTAAACAAAAATAAAAAAAATGCACAATCTTTCAAAGTAGTCTGGTTCAAAAGTAGACTGGTTGTCTATTTTTAGGTTCATTTGTGATGATGCCATAAGGAAGGGTGTGTGCCGGGGAGAGGAAAAGAAAAAGAGAGAGACAAACTGTATCCACAGTGACATCAATCCAAGTAATTCTTTGAACCGTTTAAAGTGAGCTGCGTTGGCTGTTCTCAACCCCATTAGACATTTTGAAAGATGCAACAGTGCAATTAGGCAGTTGGCACAAAGGGAAGGCGAGGAGGGAACCGGGGAGTTGTCAGGGGGCTTTACTTTGATAAAACATACAGAAAATGTAACCCAGGAAGAGCAGACTTAAAAAAGGGTCATTATACGAAGTCATTCCTTTTTACAGTCACATTATGGCGTGGAGGCAAAAACACAGAGGAAAAAAATGTATTTTGTGTTGTTTTTTTCATTCAAGATAAACAGAAACTCTTTTATTTTATCTACAATGATCATAAACTGGACTACATGGTTGTTCAAAAAAAACAAACCAAAAAAATCAGACCCGTGGGAAACTTTTCACACTATTGGATTCCAACAACTCAGCAGTTGGAAGCTGCACGATACTAAAATAGAAGCACTATTCTAGTTTATTTGTACTAATATGGCTTATTCTTGGCATTCAGATAAAATACCTGAAATGGACTGCATGTTATTGTCAAAAACCCCCAAAACAAAGTTTGCCTTAGCTATAAAGAGCTTTGGAACCACAGTCTTGACTAAATCTAAAACCAATCCTTGGGGCGGAGCACCATAATGATCATCTTGTCAAGGTCTGATGAAAAAGCTGGAGGACTGGGTCGACCGTCAACCTTGTCAGTCATACAGTTCGTCAAAAGGAGCTGGGGTCCCTGCATGACTTTAGTCAGGTGTCTGTACAGGTAAGGGTGAAAGGTTGAGTTTTTAATTAGGTGAGCAAGTAGGAGAGACTGCCAAGGAGAACAGGAAAGGTTAGGGAAGGCCAGGTACTGGTGGTAGATGAAGGCAGGTCAGGAAAACTAGACAGGGGAACTGTGTGCAGCCCTGCACACTCATTATTTTCTGACAGGGGTTAGTAGATGATAACTCTGTGTCAGGCTACAGTCTGCAGAATGAAAAATTACCACACTTAGGAGCTGCAAGATTGTCGATATTCTCTCTTTTTGGACAATGCTAACAACAGCTATTACATATAAATTGTGCTAAAGGATTATATGTATACAGCATAAAGTGGCATCAATCCATCAATCCTCTTGAATACCAATGTGTCTTTTTCATTGTTCAGTTTGAGTTAGAGGAAGCACAGGTGGTCCAAACACTGTTGACACTGAAATGTTGAAATGCATCAGATGAACTGTTTTCATGTATATATACACACGAAGTAACATGAAGATAAATATAAACCTCTTGAGGTTTTAAGGTCAAGTAGAAGAGACCTACCTTCAGGAATAATACAGTACCACAAAGGTTTCAATGTATCTGCAGGTTTAAGAAATCCAAGCTCTTTTCATGATTTATCTTAAAACGATAGCAGGAGGGACTCAAGTGCAATTTAAGAATAGAGATAAGAAAACCAACAAGCTGAAAAAGCTGCCTCCTTATCATTAAGGAGTACAATATCTGGTCAATTTTCTTAATGTTGAAGCTTTAAATCTTGTATTATTCCTATTGGGCTCTGCAGCCACTTACCTTTCAGTACATATCTCCAAAAACACATCTAATCTCTCCAAGACCTCCAATACCAATATACAAAAGGTGCAAAAATGGCTGCTGTTAAGTCTAACAGGTGCTGAGATTTTCTGTCCTGTACTGCATTTTGCACATGTTGAGAGTTTCTACATCTACTCCCCCGACCTACTTGCAATTTTAACTGCACAACAATAGAGAACAATGCATGCTGTTGCATTCAAGTCATGAAAGCTAAAAACACCTCATTTTCAAGCCAAATGAAAAGCAAATTTACAAAACAGCATTATTATTCCAGTAGTCGGCACGGTGATATATTACCTCTTCACTCTCTGTTCAATCTCTGCTCTAATTAGCAAGCTTACTGCTCTCTGTTGTGAAAATGTGACTTTACTTTCATCAGTTACAGAGGATAAGAGGGGTGGGAGGGGTTGTGGCTGTGCCAGAGAATTGTGTTGGAGGAGAAAAGACCTGTCAAAGCTACTGCAACTCTTACTGGATGTCAGTTTAAGCCAACAGTTTGTTTGATGCAGCTTTGATGCAGTCAGGCTTTTTTAAGACTTAAAGGTGCACTGGGCTGGGGAGATTTACTGTAGGTTGATGTAAAGCTAAATAAATAAATAAATAAATAAAAATAAAAAAATTGCACAGCAGTTCATCATCACAGTTAAAGTGATGTGGGTCTGAATCTTTGTCCCATACGACACATGCAGTACCGCAGACTGCACGCTCAGCTGCATCACAGCACAACTTGGCACTCCTGCACTTTAAATCAACTCACTAACAGGGGACAGCAATTTGTCAACCATTATGGTCAATGAAGACATGGTCACAAGGGGATCGCAAAAACTTACTTGGACATATTTCGACCGGAGTGATGCCAGGGAAACGAGACGTTGCCGACAGCTGCCCGGTAGTTGTAGACGCCCAAAAGTCCAAGGGCGAGGGCCACCTTGGACACCCATGAGCATCGTCTTTGAACCAGGAAGTAGATAAGAACCAAACAGAAAGCAGCCAGCAAGGAGAGTACTGTCTTGTGTTCGGAGCTGGACAGAGACAACAGACAGACCAACAGTCATGGGGTGAAGAAAACAATGCACTCTTAACATGAACGGGTTCTTTTGACTTTTCAGATTGAAATTCATCCATATTTAAAATGTTTGTGTGAACAATTTTCAATATATTTCCTTATTTTAGCCTAAAATATAGGATGAGTAAAAATGCATTCAGTAACTTCAATTTAATTAATCAAAAAAAAAGAAAGTTGTAACTTTGAAGTAGACTATTTACTGAGCAACACAGAACATTTTGATGAGATCAAACACTGTCAGTCATATCCTCCAGCACAGATTTAAACTTTAAAAAGGCACGGATCTTCAATTGTTCACTGGATTTAAGGCTATACAGTTTGAAATTACAACGCCTGAGCACAGACAGGAAATAAGACCTCAAAGGACATATCAAAGTTGAGGAGAAGCCTTGTATTTAGCCGTTAGCTGGATCAGACAGCAGAGGAGTTGGGTACTTTGAGACAAGATGAGGCGGAACACTACCTAGATCTCATTATCCAAGCAACAGGCAGTGCAGGTAGGAGGAAAGGGCAACGTTGGACAGGGAAAAGGTCAGAATCCACATCTCTATTCCACAATGTGATGCATGTTAAAGAACGAACCATAATCCCCTGCCCTGTGCTGTTGACAGAATATTAATGGCTCTGAAACAGTCACAGCTTCACTGAGAAATCACCATTTTTCTACAGTCTGAGCAGAAGGCTATTTTCCTTTTTTGAATCTTTTTAAAAAATGCTAAGTGGAGGGTCCAGACAATTTCTCAGCCAGAAAAACACACTTAAAAATGTGTCAGGAAAGGAACCTTGTATACCTTCCCTTCAGTGTCTGTTATCACCCAGTAGGTAATTTCCTACATTTCCCATAATGGTTTTCAATAATTCCCAGAGAGCAGGAATGAACTTGTTACATTGATCGGTTACACTTATGTGTAGGTGGAGAGACAAATGGAGGTCGAACATCTTGTCACTGCATTGTAGTCCACCGAGGCTACCGTCTTAGCTATCTCTGCCTTTTTATAATGAATTTATTCCTGTGTGACTGCTGAGCATCAGTATCAAACAGTGAGAGTCGCCTATTCATTTTAATTCTGTCAAACTCACACTGAAACCTCAAGATGTTTAGGATAACTGAGATTTTTCCCCTCTCAGCCTCGACTGTAGCTGTGCTGTAAATGACTTGATGTAATGTCCTGTCACCCACATGTTCCCGCATAAAAAAGAAAAATATCCAATACACTATAACACAAGACTAATAGCCCTCAGCTCTGCTAGCAGTCCCAGTGTTCATTACAGCCCACAATACAATACTGTTTGTCAGAACAAACAACATCCTGAAGAGTTTACAGTTATATTCAGTCTATGGGGGAGCCTTACCACTAGTGGAGTTAAAGTCAAAAAAAGTTTGTCTTGAGTAACAACAGAAAAAGGCATGCAGACACTCCCCTAAAACTGATTTATGCATGCATTTAACAGATTTCCTATCAAATTCTACTTCAGATTAACTTCTGAACTTCAATATAATCACTTCATATGTCCAACTCTCATGTGTACTATAGGGAACGCCAAAATATTTAGAGAAATTTCCTTTTGCTTTTCAGAGTGGTCTGTCTCTTCCCTGGGTAACATCTTAGGAAATGTATGTCTATTTGACCAAATGATGATGTGTAATGTGAAAGGCATCACTTGTAGTGACAAACACAGATAAATATCACCCGATCATACAGTTCCTCTCAGCTCTACAGAGCATATTTGTATCTTTAAGCTTATTTTTTTGCTTTTATGGCTGCACTCTTACCACTCTTATCCATCCCATTTCTAAGCAGGCAGGTTGTTTTCAGTGAAAAAGCAGTGATAAACACCTTCCCAGCACCTAGACAAAGTTAGCAACTAGCTGATGAACATACTAGAGTCTGGTATTCCTGGACTTGGTGGAATCAAAATAAAAAAGCTAAACAAGAGTAGTTATTGGACTTAAATTCCTCAGGTGGCAAGAAACAATATATTATAAAACGTGAAATATGTCAATTTAACATTCACATAGTTATTTATCTAATGTTGGCTGTCTCAGAGTTCCATAGTTTAAGAACTTTTTATGTTTGTTGGATTTAGCTCTGTTTACCACTTTATATAATATTTAAATTTAGAATATTGGTCAACCCAACCTGTTAAGCCAATGTCCCACATCAGGAAGATGAGCCCACTGGACGCCAGTCTGGTTGAGGGAGCGTAGCAGCCGGCAGCAGACCAGAGTGAAGGGCGGCGTGGCTAAAGCTAGCCACTTCTCTGAGCAAATCTCTGCCTTGGGGTAGGCAGGGGGATGGCAGTCTTTGGAAAGGAGGATATGCTCTTCTTCATCTCCAGACCCACTCTGCTCTCTGAAGTATTTGCGACAGACATCTTGGAAGACGGCGAGGCAGAGGGTACTGAGCAGAAAGTACCAGGTTTGATGCTCTTCCTCTACAAAGCTGCTGGCCGCCAAGCTGAGAGTGTGTCCAACTGTGCCAGCCAACAGCAAAACATCCAGCTCTGACAGCGACCACTCACTGCCACTGCTCCTCAATGGAGACTATGAAAGAGAACAGGAGTGCATTAAAACAGGAACATTTACAGCAATGAGTATAATACACCCCAATAAGAGCTGCTTTAGCAACAGTCAATGGAGATCTAAATATATTTTTTATGGCCCACATAGTTTTATTTAAATCATTATTTATTATCATTATATTTTATTTTAGCACAACTCTGTTTTTTTGTATCTTTACTTTTGGTTCCAAATTCTTGGCCAGCTTAATAATGACCAACCACACACTAGACACTAAACATACTTTCACTTTGCTCAACACTGTGTGAATCCATCAACAGTTATTATTTCATTGTTCATCTCTGTAGGATAATTAGTTGGATCAGACTACAATTTTAGTGATTCATATCAGTCTACTTAAATATTGAAACCCTATTAGGGATGGGTATCAAGAACCGGTACTAAATTGGTTCCTAACTGGTAAGTACCGAATTATTGATAAGCTCCTGGACAAATGGTGCTGCTATCGGTATTTATGCAACATTAATTCATTCTAACATAGGTGGCATTTTCAAATTCCTAACCATCCCCTAATGATGACGAAGCTGCCGGTGTCAGGCAATTATGTTTGACATTGCGTAACTTCATGTTTACATTCTGTGCTCTCCAATAATGGCTGACAGGACAAAACGTTCAAAACTGTGGGCTCACTTTGCCCACAGTCTCTCATCTACTATCAGTAAGTTTTACACAACCACAGCATGCTGGTTACGCGAGTAGTGAAGGGTTATGAACAAGCTAAAGCGAAAGTTTAGCTTAGTTTGTAACGTATATTACAACTAGTCAAATTCTCGTAAACTTAGCTGCTGGCTGAGACGGTAGCCCCCCTTCCACTCTCTGACAGCTGTACCTTTTATTTTATTTATTTTTTTATTTAACCTTCATCTAAACAGGCAAGTCATTTAGAACAAATTCTTATTCACAATGGCAGCCTGGCAAAAGGCAATGCCTCTTAAGGGGTAGGGGCTGAAAGGAAATGTCAAAAGTTAAAAGGACAGAAGCACACATCCAAACATTTCCAACACATCCGCTACTTACACTTACATACAATCACAACAAGCATTACATAAATGACATGCAGTCTAGCACACAAGCATTGGGCAGGTAGCTAGAAGACAAAAGCATCAGGCAATACAACAACAGAACAAAAGTAGCACACACAAGCAATAAGACAAACAGGCAAAGCACAACAGGAGTAGCAAGAGAGAAAGAATATGCATGGGACAACAGTAGGCACTAGACAGATAAGGGTTAGGGAATATTAGTGGGTTGGTAAACAGCTGCATGTATTAGTGAGGATGTCCATAGTAGAGTCCTTGAAAGGTGACTTGGGGATCAAATTTTCCAGTTTTAGTGTTTTTTGCAGATTGTTCTAGTCTTTGGCTGCTGAAATTACAACAGACCTAATACGGTGTTTGTTTTGGAAACTTTCGACAGAATATGGTGAGCAGAATGGGTGTTGTAGGCAGCAGTTGTAGTTTGCAACAAGTGACACAGGTAGGGGGGGACAGATCAAGGAGGGTTTTTAGATAAGCATGAACCAATGAATATTACAACAGGTGTGTAAGGATGCCAGATGACAGAGGAATAAAGAGTGCAGAGGTGTGTTTTGAAAGGAGCATTTGTAGCAAACTGGATAGCAGAATGATAGAGAACATCAAGCTTCTGGAGTGCGCCCTTGCATGCCAACCCACATATAATGTCACCATAGTCTAACATGGGAAGGATGTTCATTTGAACAAGAGTTAGTTTAGCAGAGAGAGTGAAGGTTGAGCGCATTCTGTACAAGAGCTCAATGTTAGACTTGATCTTAGACTGTAACCTGCTGATATGGTGTGAGAAGGACAGAGTGCTGTCTAACCAGATACCAAAGTATTTGTATTCAGTGACCTGGTCTTAGATAGCCCCGTCGAGGGTGGAAGGGGCACAGAACCCTTCCTACCCTTTTGGTGGTGTTTAGCAGGAGGTTTAGGGTGGAGAAGGCCTGTTGGACCCTAAGGAAGCTATCCTGAAGTGATCTAAGTACATCATCTGAGAAAAAAAAGAAAAACACAAAGAAAAAAAGCAGTTTGGGGGTAGCCATGGTTAGTCCTAAAAAAAGAGATGGACCTACACAGTCATTGCTAGCTAGCAAGCTAGCAGGTAGAAGTGAGTGGGGGGGGGTGGGGGTATGTCAGACAAGACACCTTGCGTGGCAGAAAGAAAATGCCCCACCAGTCAGGGTTTAGATAGATAGCCAAAACATCCACAGAAGGCCGCTGTATGTGGAGGAGAACGCGGTCCAGACTGGGAGCACCAACATAACTGGAACAGCAGGAGCAGCGGGAGAAATCACTGGGAGCAGACACGGGACAGCCGTGTTCATTGTATTCACCTGCTCGTTATTTCAGCGGCTTATTCTTATAATATTTTTATTACTGAAAGGGAGGGCAAAAAATCTTTGGATAGACATCAGAGATGCTCCAATGGCCTTCAAGCCTCTCAGTGCTGTCTGTCTGTTATTCAGAGCCTACCTGCAGGCAGTGAATCACATCAGCAGCAGAGGGAGGAGGACAGAGGACAGGATGAATGACTGAGACTGACTGATGTCTGTGTTCTTCATTCTTTCTAAACTTCACTCAGTATTTTGATGTCAGAAATATAATTTATTTTATTGACGTTAGACTTGTTTCCAGTGAGATATTATTGAGTTTATATAGTGACTTTATGAGGTAAACATTACTGTTCCTGCTCTAAAAACAATATTTAATTATAAGTAAAATATAAATATTTTCTAACCATGTACTGAAGTTATTCTTCTTTAAAATAATATATTTTTTAAAAAGCAATTCTTGAGTAATGAAGGAGAACTGATAAAGAATTAGACTGATAAGGAATATCAATAAAAGTTGTAGTATTGATAAAAAACGATACCCATCCCTAAACCCTATCCACTCATTAAATGACCCATGTGCAGTAGCTCACAATGAAAAAATTCAATTTACAACCACTTGTACCTACTCTATTATCTCACACAGATCATTTCAAACTCAGAAATGTTTCAAAGAGAGAAAATATGCCTTTTACACTAAAATCTACTCAATGAAACAATATCCAGACTGTTGTTTACAGTATGAGGTATAGAACCATTTTTTGTTAATATGAGATTCAGTCATTATGTTATACTACTTTATGTATTGAGGCCATTGTTTGCCATGGCGCAGCAGATAGTGGCCATTGTAGTCAGTCACTGATGAATGCTTGACTTCTGTGCTTTAGTTTGGCGTTTGTCCAATCAAATACGTTTGTGCAAATTATTTTGTTAAGTGGTGACAGCATGTTGTCAACTTACACTATAATGCAAAGCAAGTTTAAATGAGGTTCAGCCAACCTCTTTGTTGAGAAGCAATATTTTAGTCAGACGAATAACCACCAAATACAGTCATGCATCTTAGCCTGTGTTCACCTTGATGACAAAGGGAAGCTAAGCTTGCACATAAAGTACCTGCAGGCTACAGTATCAGTACACTGTGAGACTGTGGGACTGGGATGTTTCATACTTGTTTTCTCTCACAAAAGTACAGTCTATTACTGTGGCCAGCTTTTTACGCATATACTTTATAAAACATGCCGTTACATTAAATATTCTATTCTGTTGGTTCTGTTCCAAGAAAGAAGAAAGAGAAAAAATATCACTCAAGTGTGGCAAATTTAGGATAGACAGCTTCTAGGTTGCATATATTTTCATACATTATCAGTGTCTGGGTTGTTTTTATGAAACTCTCCTACAATCATAATTTTTTTCCTCAAGCTTTTATGAATGTCTCTCAGATAAAATATGCCGTGAATGGCTAAATATAGTTGTCTATTCTAAACACATTTCAGAGCTGAATCTGGTATTTGGTTGAGGAGGGACTCCTCGTTCATTCTATGCACAAAAATCAGAGTCACTCGTGCATTACTAAGAAGATGAATGTTGTCCTTTATGACCTAAACTTCTTTGTTATCGAGATAAAATGTCATGGCCCAAAGTGTGATTCTTCCAGCTCCATTGATTCCCACTTGAGTCTCTCCTACAGTGGACAGTGGTTGGCCATTTGTGAAATCTCAAAAGCAACAATTCCTCATGTTTTCATTCACTGAATAAATTTTCTGCATCCTCAAATATGTTTGTTATCTTGTTTTAAAGCAGATGGAGCTGTATTACTGAAATAATTTAGGAAGCATTTGCATTTATACAGACTTAATGTCACTCATCTATTTTCAAACTTAGAATTTGCACGTCTTATAAATATACCACAGATATCTAATTTAAGTTGGCATTTATTGAATTAAAGAGAATAACCACAGCAAAAGACCTGAGAGCAACTTAAATTATATTTTATGAACAAGAAGTAACAAAGAAAAGTATCATCACGTAAACATTGACTCCCTCCCTCACTCACCTCTCATGGAGGTCCTAAATGACATTGGAATAAACGCTGACTCAGGCAAAATTTCTGGGATTATTAGATGTCACTGCTTGTGGCGTAGTTGATCACACCCTTCTATTGGACAGGTTTGAAAACTTGGATGGGCCCCCTGGTACTGTTCTGAACTGGTTCAGGTCTTACGTTCAAGATAGGAATGATTTTCTTCACTGACAATCTTACTTCCAAGCATGACAGCATGACCTATGGAGTACCACAAGGATCAATACTCGGTCCCCTTTTTATTCCATCCATACATGATATTCAAATATTAATTTCTCTTTTGCCTGATGACTATGGCAACTAACCGGCTTCTCACCTGTAAAAACTATGAGTCATGGCACAAATCTTGGGGATGTCTTGGACTCAGATCTAAATATTAGCAGTAAGTTAAATCATTAAAGTTGTCACAACTCTACACATACTGGAACAACCTCCCCGATTATCTAAGGTAATGTCCAAATCTGACCCATGTTCAAATCTGAACTTAAAACCTACCTTCATTGCTGCCCATGATTGAACTTTTGTCCCCATTTTGGTTTTATCATTTGCTATTTATTGATCAACTCATTTTAATGATTTAATTGTTTTTCCCTGTCTCATTTTTTTTATTATCCAATTTGTAAAGCACATTGAGCTGCCACTGTATATGAAATGGCCTATGTAATAAATAGCCTTGCCTTCTCTGTACTCAAATTCCAATTCTGATGATCAGAAATTCATTTTACCACTGAGACAGGATGCACTCTTCTGTCTGATTTGAAGAGCAAAAAAAGGGAGGAATATTCTCTAAGCTGCCCCAGGGCCATCATATACAGTAGATCATCAATCAATCAAAACCTGAAGCCTAATATGCTGAAAATTGTTTAAGTATGTTGCTCTTCTGTCCTGTCAAAGGCTTTCTCTACATCATGACAAAACACAGTGAAATGACAAGATGATGACCTCTCAATCTGAAATGCAATATTTTGCTTAAAATTATTGATGGCACTGTGTCTTTGCATCTATGCCAACTTCAATTATTTTAGGCAAAAGTACCATGAAACTGGCAAATCTGTTGCAATACCTCTGGAAATACTTCAGCCATTCTTGGGTCTAGTGCATGATTTATCTTATTCTACTGGCAGGCCACCGAACCTGACTTTCCATCATTGTAGTTCACCCCTCTGTAATGGGACTCTCCAGCTTTTGCTTTTGAAATATAGATATTTTCACTCAGGAAAAAAAAGAAAGCTTATTAAACTCTCGTGCTGTTCTCAGGCTTAAGTAGACTCCTTACAAGAGTCATGAGAGACATCTGTTAAGGGGGTCTTATTCTGCTTTTAATATTAGTGGTATTTTACATTTGGCATTTCTGTTTTCTTCAATTACTCTTTTTTAATATTTCCCTACTTGTCAACTTCTCCGTAGAAGCTACTTCAAATAAAGTATACTCACCTTTAGGTTATTAAAATTCATTCAACTGGAATTCTAATCACACTTTCATTCGAGTGGCAAGTTAGTAAGTGTGCTTAATCTTCCAGTTTTTTAACCTCAATCTAACACACTCGAAACTAATCAGGATACCTCTAATAAAAGTTTTGGATGCCTCCTATAATGCAGTAATTTGTCAAGGTAAACCAGGCGCAGTTTTGCACTCGGATCCAAACTGATTCAAGTGATTATATGATATAACAACACTGAACCTCTGACTCGAGATTTCCTTCTTCCATTTCAAAACCTTGTTGTGCAATATTTTCCAAATTCCCCTTAACAGTAATTCAAATTATATATTTTGAAGCTTTTTAGTAGATTGAAATGTATCTAAAAATGTCCAGTAACATGCCAAATTGGCAAAAGCAGATTTGTTTTTTTTATCAAAAAAAAATTCAAAAATGTCATGGGCAAATTCATTGGCAATACTAATATAGCATAACAACATCACAGGTTCATTATCTAATCTTGAGATCAAAATGAGTTTGTCAGTCATGACTTAGAGGATGCAGAGTCGACTAATTGTATTTCCTCTCACAGGTTATTACAGAGATAAAGATTTTGGCCATGATTGTAAATGCTTTATCACAATTTCTGGAAGTCATAAGATATAAATAAAACATGACATGCTATAACAGAGCAAGGAGTTATGAGTCTAATAATGGCACAGGGGAAAAATCAATGTATTGCTTTTAAAGTAATCAATATGATTTTAATAAAATTGATTTAAACTAGTAAGTAAGGAAGTAGAAAAGCCAGTTTTATATATGGTGCCTTCAAGTCTAGTTAAAAGTTTTAGTTAAAAATATATCTGCTGCTGCATTCTGAACTAAATGAACACAAGTTACAGCTTTTATAGGACAGACTACAGCAACAGAGTTTATTATCCATAAATATATACTGTTATGGGTTTTTATGGCATCTTTGTAAAAATCTAGCCTGTTCATGGCATTGTACAGAAAGAAACAGCATTTAATTCAAGCACTTTCTGCAAGTAAATGCTGAAAATTTCTGTGATTACTTGAATTTTTGGGGGGCTGGAGCTGTCTGCCAATCATTATCGTTATTATTGTTATTATTATTATAATTATTGTTGTTGTTGTTGTTGTTGTTGTTATTTACCTGCACTTAATCAATCAGGGGCCTGTACTATGAAGCTAGTTCAACATACCCAGGATATCTTTTCATTAGCTGGCTTCACTGAACCTAACACTGGCCGTCCAGATAACCAGTACTATGAAGCTGATTATCAACTAGCTCAGTCAACTCTTAAGTTTTCCAGCTACGAGTGCGTTCATGTGAAAGAGGCTGGGTTGTTAATTATGAGCGACATCATCAGAACCATGAATTAAGTATTTCATATGATATAAGATGAAACGTTTTAGGGACACCAAAAAGTCATATTCAACGACATGAAATGTAAACAAGCCTGTAATCATACAACAGAATAAGATGCAGAAACACTACAAATAATTTCCAAATATTAAAAGTAGACTAAGGCTTAAAATATATGTAGGTATTATTATATATGACTTAAGTATAGAGTGAGTATTTTTTGCTATTTAGTTGGATGATGAAGAAACTATTCTGAATATGTCACATAAAAAACTTAGAAGTAATGCCAGACTGTTTCTGCTACCAAGGCAAAGAGTGTAAAAGTAGTTAATAGTTAAGTTGATGAGGTCTATCTGACAGAAATGTTGCATTTATAATCAAGGAAGCTAATTAACAGTGTGTGGATTATTTTTATAACAAAAGACAATCTTTCATTTTTATTTCCAGTTATCATCACACAGTTGTCTCACGTTATTCTGAGCAGCAGTGATGGAATCAAGAGTGTAAAATCATCCACACTGTCAGCTGTCACTCTGGAGATAAAATTAACTTTGCACCATTAAAGTGCAGCTAAAATAATCTGTTTAGTGCCATAAATGATCTCTCCGTTTGTTAGAAGCTCTGTTTTAAACTAGAGTGGAAATAGAAAGCCTGAATCAATAAAATGTTTCCACTGACTTATAAAATATATATATTGTTTTACTTGTCACTCTATTGTAAACTCAGGACTTTTGTCCATGTCGGGATCCTGTAGGAATGATGACTCCTTTTTACAGTGATTTGATTGGTCAGTGGTCGGAGTGTTAACAGGTTGTGATCCAATCATCTGAAGTTAACCTGCTCCGGAGCAGGTTAACTGTTCATCAAAAGTTACCATGGTGATGTATACCAGTAAGAAGTGAACCACTGCTGTAACCCTGAAAACTCAGAGTTGAACCTGAAGTTACCTCGTTAACCCCAAATCCTGCTTCATAGTACAGGCCTCTGGTTACTCAGAGAAACCAGGTTACACAGGTAATTAGACAACACGTTTGCATGCACTGTAACCTATTTATCATGAATCTTACTGTAAATGCAGCAGGTCACTAATCAGTTTCTCTCCATACCGCTGACTTTACTTTATACTGTGTTCGTCCTGAGGTCCTGACTTTGTTTTGTTGGTGTGTGTGTGTGTGTGTGTGTGTGTGTTCGAGCAGACAGCGCACTGAGTTGAGGACAGCATGAATGTGTCTGAATTTCACAAATAGTCACATGTTAAGCTGTGGACACAAACTTGGTTAGACCTCTAGAGGCTATTATGTGTTAGTTTCACTTTTTGTTTGGAATCATCTTAAGTACAAGTGCGCATCGCTTTGTGTAATTATGTCTTCTTTCATCCACCTGGTCCGCTGTTACTTTCCCTGTTTGTAGTCTTTTGTTATGCAAATGTGTACTTACCCCAATTACCTGTATACATGGTAGCCAAACCAGGTTTCTCTAATCCCCTACCCCAATTACAGAAACCAGGTTTCTCATTTATATGACATTCATGCAATCAGCTAAAGCTGAATGTAACCCGGTTACTTAAGTACATGAAACACTAATTGTGTCATTTTTGTCCAGAGAAAAAAGCCAAACACCAACTGGTGTAGGCTAATTCTCTCTAAAAACTTTGAGTTTATTGTACATAAGTGTTAAATGTATTTATTTGTTAATTTTGTTAGTTTGCCATCATGCATTGAGCCACAACTTTCTGGATGTTTTGGACTCTTTTGGTCAAAGTCTGGTTATGCTTCACAATGTACAACTGGATGAGGAGATACACTTTAGGTTACAACTCTGCCCATCACATGCAAAGTGAACTTTGTGCACATTTTTCTGACGCTTGTGTGACATTTAAACTCAATGAAAAAAATTCCAGGTTCTTTCAAGGAAGCCTGAGTCACAGAAACATCTACAGTATATTTCCTCCACCAACTCCAGTATGAAGATTTTAAAGTTTATTTCTTCACACAACCTTATGACCTAACTGGATTTTCTTCAGACTTTTTGCTATATCAGCACTTTCTCAAATTCCCAGAAGAGAAATGAGATGTAACCTTTACAGATAAATTATAATGAGCAAAGAGGTGAAGCAGTAAAGAGGAGTCATCTTTTAGACCAATTTAAACTAAAGACGGAAGGCTTGCACCTTCAGAATAACTAGTCAACTGGATTGACTGGTCACATTTAGAGGAGAAACCTATATACTGGTGGCAATTACTCTTATGTCTTTTATGTGTTTTATGTGTTCTGTTCAGGTTGGTTGTATTTCTAGAGGTCATTAAGTCCCACTTTTTTCAAATCTACAGCTGGCAGAGTCTTAATGCTGCACTTGCACATGTAAAACTTCATGTTTTACAACATATTTATTACATTTCTTATTTTTTTTCCTAATACCACTTTATATTGAGGGTGATAGTCAAATTTGGTCGGACTATTTTAACTTTTTCCTTCAAGCCACAAGGTTGTAAAGCAATAAAGAGGTAAAACAAAACTTTTTATATTGCAGAGTTGAAGGCATCATCCAGCTCAAGACACATAATGATCTCTACAGATTCAGTTCTGGTGAGATGGAAATGTTTTGGATATGAGTGCAATGATTGCAGGGTTATAAAGCCTAAAAAATAATTCAATACATATGCTATTTAAAATGATGAATCATATTCATCAATGTAGCATAGTGGTGCAGAAAAGTGAAAATCATGGCAGCCATTGACTTCTAGAGTAAACCTGCAGCAGAACAGACTGCAGTAGCTGCTGTGACAAAGTTTCCTTTGTTGTGCTGCTGGCATTAACAGTTCAGCTGTTTTAGATATATTGTCTGAGTTGCTTGACTATAACTCTCACTGTCATTGCACTGATTAACCAAAAACTCTATATCATATAAGCTACATAAACTATATCATTTTTAATGTTTTGATTTCTATAGTTTTATCACTGCATTAATAATGCAAAACTTTCCTGTGTGTTACTGTAATTAAGGGGTAATTAATGAGGCTTTTTGCAATCTTCTATTAAAAACAAATGACAAGGTGTGCATACAGCCAAGCACTGTTTGATTAATATAAATGATGCCCAAAGTCTCTTGCTGAAAAACTGACTTTCCAACTGTCACAGATCCAAGAAAATCTACTAAAACTTTTTCTCAGGCCTTTGTTCCACCGTACAGGAAGTGATTTAAAGCTGCATTGGTAAATATTTTGCTAACTTTGCTAAATCACAAAGTGGGTTTACAATAGAGAAGAGTGTGCCATCCCATCCTGAGCCTCAGTAGATTTAGTAGATGTTCTCTAAAATAAATTCTCATGTCTCATAGGTTCATTTCTCTACCTGCAGGAAGAGAACACTTAAAAAGTAAGAGCGAAAATCTATCTTCTAAACTGCAGTGACTTCGTTTTCTATCTAAGCTGGATTCACAAACATTAATCATTTTCCTCTCTCGTACCTTTAATATTCTTTTGTATGAATCAATCAAGGATCAGCTGAACTATTGAACAAGTTAGGTTAAATATTTGGGCAATGTGAAGATAAACATCTGTTACAGTCTCTACCTGTGTTTGGGTGCACAACTAACAAAGTGCAAAACTCACCTTCCCATGAACCTTTGGTCCCAGTGGGAGTCGTCTAGTTGCCATAGAGACCAGAATACAAAACATCGCTGAGGAGAAGGCAACAGCAGCAAACACGAGACCCCAGGAGAGGCTGCAGAAGTAACAGGAGCTCTCAGCAGATGTGCACACCAAAACATGCACTGAGGCGAGCAGCAGGCACAAGAGGTAGAAAGGCAGGGAGAGCAGAGCTGAGAAGACTGGAAGATCCACTACTGCCGCACCGCTGAGAGCTTCTGGCATCGCCAGCAGTAAGACCAACAGCAGCTTAAAGGACAACCAAGGGGGGGGGGGGAATGGAGAGAGGAGACAAAAAGGTTTTTATTTAACTTTGATCAACTTTTTGTTCTGATACAACCACACATACCCAGCAGTATATGGACACAACAGAGGACGAGTTTGAAGTTATGCTGAAAGTTTGTGGTTTTAGTAAAAACTATATTTTACTTTTACAGGTATTTACTCCATCAAAAAACAACATTTTCAAATGAGGACACTGCTCTTTCTGAGAGTATTTTTTTATTTTGCCCCTACACAGCAGTGTCACTAATCTACCAATCTTCAGAGTGTTTAGAATGAATTAAATTCCTCTACACTCACCTGAAACACGAACACCATGCCTGCGATCATGGAGTACATGTCGTACTTGCCCAGCTGTTTGCTGAGGGCTGAGCTCATGGCGGCCAGGGCATCCAGGTACTGCTTCAGGACCTTTTTGCCCATATTACTCAGCACCTCTGAGGTGTTTCCCTCCAGATAGAGCTTCATCCAGCTCCCATGAGCCTTCTCTGCCACACGGTACTGCTCAAAGCCTGCCTCTGGATCAGAAAAAAGAGATGAGGTATGTTTTATCGGGGTATGCTATTGATTTGGTGTTGTACATCCATAAAGTTGGGGAATTTGTGTGAGAAAGATTTTTTTTTAAAAAGGTAAAATCGAAGCAGCAGTGGCCATAATATCCTAACTTTCAGCCACTAGTATTGGGTCACCACTTCCAACAATGCAATCTTTCACTAGTCCCTTCCTGCCCACATCTGTCACACTCCACATGCCCAGTTTGTAACACAGACTGTCTGATGTATATTTGAAGTCTCCAACAACAAGCTGAGTTGACCCTGATGACATCTGGGTTATTTTCTCACACTTTCAAAAGCTCCTCCAGAGCTACAGAAGACATTTTTCAACCCTTTTTACAGACTGAGAAGCACCATGATGAGTGGTCCTGTATAAAATTGGTGTACTGTTGTTTAGAGTGACAATTGTGAGAGAAAATTGAATAATAGGTTATCATTTTATAAATCTTTTGTATATATTTTAAAAATGTTTTCAAACTAAGGGTTTAATGTTTGTTTTTAACTGAATGTGATGTAATGTCATTGTCATTCTAACACACACGGTAGTGAAGAAATCCTATTCCTTGGCTAGTTGAACTCTTGAACTTGTTTCTGTCCGAGGGTTGTCTGCTGACCTCTGGGGTTAGCTAGAGGTATCTTTGTCTTAAGCCTACTGTTTTAGAGACTGTGTGGATCATGCAGTACCTTGACAAACTGAAGTTGAAGGATGTCCATGTCTGAAGTTATTGATTGACCATGAGGTCTCTGTAAGATCGTATGACTACTTGTTAGTAAGAGGGACCAGGCTGTTTTTAGCTCTGCTTCTGGAGAGGTATAAAGCTGTCTGGTTTGTGTTCATAATCTTTAGAGGAAGGGCCAGCTGAAGAACATGCTTTCCCTCAAAAAATACAAGATGATTGTATTTTTGTTTGTGTTTGGACATTTGTATAATTGTTACTGATGGCGTGATGGATTGTACAGTGTCTACAACTGCTTCAACAAGTAATGTTTAATGCTTTCTTTATGTCTCTGTGTGGTTCTTGACCAACGATGAAAAATTTCCATGACACAATTAATCAAGATTTACTTGACATTAATGCTTTTTTGCCTATTATTCAAAGACTTGATGTTACTGTGATATAACCTTATTGGAACTGTGGCAGTAATCATATAGATTTGTCAAAATGAGGAGGACATTTCAGCATCTCATTTATTCAAGCCTTACAGGTTTCCTGATGCGGCATCACATCAATTTTGCACTATTTGTTTATCACACATTCTCTGCAGCCATTTGATACACCAGGACAATTTAACTTATTTATGAAACCACACAATCTGAGCTTTCCAATTATGTAACTTCAACCCCTGCTTCCAAAATGAATTAAATATTTCCAGTATAAAAAGAAAGCACGATTGTTAATTGGCAACATTATTTCCTTGCAGATCTCAACAATCTGTCACCATATCGTGACATATTTAAGAATCATTTTTAGATGTTAAAACAGACTTGCAGCCGTTGGAACAACTGCCAGAGATGCACTTTTTTGCTATCAGTTTATTCAAATACAAACTGAACCATCAGAAAATAAAGTAGGGAAAAGAGATGCCCATCTGGAGTGTTTGATCTCTTGCTTTTTAGACTGCTGCTGCAGCCTATACTACTATATTTCATCATATAGAAAATATAGATATTGCATAATAATTTGTTTCCTTATGAATGAGCATTCAGTAATTCTATTTATGACTCCATCAATCACTCTGCTGGTGTATGTTTGATGTTTTAAACTGGAAATCTATTAAATCTTATAATTTGCTTCATTTGTTTTCTGTGTCAAAATTGTTTCTTAAATTGAAAAGATAATATGCCTGTGGTAGAAAAAAACAAAACATTTAGTTCTGAAAAAAGCAAAGTATAATTTGTCAGGATCCTAACTATGACAAGCTATGACTCACTCGCATGTTTACTCAAAGCAAATGATGCCTGTTTTCATTTTACTTCAATGCTTTAGGAGCCTGTTCAAGGACAAAGCAATGTGGAGGTTTGATTTGTAGTATACTTCGCTGAAACACACACACACACACACACACACACACACACACACACACACACACACACACACACACACACACACACACACACACACACACACACACACACACACACACACAAAGCAATATTTTGCAGTATAACACCTATCTCAGCAGCATAGGCATAGAGATGATAAATAGTGACTATGGCTTTGCCAGACAGAGGGGTTGGTAGAAATATTAGAACCTTAAGCCACAGGCATGAATCATACAATATCGATGGCCCTGGCCTTGTTTCATCTGTCTAAAAGTACAGGGATTGGTTAATGGCCCTCCAAAATGCCTGAGGTTAGAAGCACAAGAAAAACACAATATGAAGATGGAAACATGGGAGACAGACGGAGATTGTGGCAGAGAGATGCGGAGAGAGAGAGTAAGGTTACCTAAATAGGAATAGTTGAAGAGTTGAACTTTAACAATGTTATTTTCATGTTTTGCAGATTATTCTTACCCTGGGACAAAAACAAGCCATTGTCACTACTTTACAGAGATTGCACAACAAAGACAGAATCATAAAATATCCAATTTGGGCATCACACTCACACTCAGAGTGTCTCAGCATTACGAATCTTTACTCAGTGATTTTTTGACTGAAGAACTTTTTGTAGAATATCATGTGAATACTGAAATCAAGAACATTTCTTTACAGAGACTTCTTTTAAGCGACTTCTTTCACACCCAGTCAGCGCTGACCCCAACAGGTGTCCAACTGTCATGCTATTTAAAATATCATCCTAGGCGTATTTCCCAGCAGTGAAAACTATTGCATTCTACTCCATAACAGCTTCATGATTACCCAAGTGGACAGATTCAAAAAAAATCAACACATCCAAATGTAGGTCTGCTGAAATCATTTCCATTTCATCTCATCACTATGGAAACCAGAGACCAAAATAGAGAGGAAAATGTGCTGCCAGAGTGGTAAGTTTTTCATGTGAAAGGAAGTTATTTGTTTCAAATCAAGTTTTGAGAATGTATTATTTGCATCTTACCAGACTCTTACACTCAACACATCTGGGTGTTCTTCAAGAAAACATGTTGCACATTTGTCTTTCACTGTCATACACTGATTTAATGTAATCGGTACCTTGTGTTAAAACTGGGACAAAATACAAATGAGTATGGGCCAAAACATCATACAAAGATGCACTTAAAATGAGGATGCTATAAGTAACATCTTAGATTTAAGTGAGAAATCAAAGTTTTACTTTTAATCCTATTTGCAAACTTTTGAATTAAAACTATTTACCTAATTTCTTAAAAATACTCAATAGTGAAGTTTGAGAGGACTCAGGATGTCTCAGAAGTTGGTTCAGGGTAGATCTTGGATGACTGCAGTACAGAAACAGAGGTGAGCACACACCTTCTGAGACATGTTGTGTACAAAACATCACTGGTCATGAATGAACAATATGTTCTCTGAAGCAATATGTACAGTATATTTCAGAAAAGTCTAGTTTTCTGTTGTTTTTATTTGTTTGCATTTATCAGGAGTGAAAGTCAATATGATACTAAATTCTCCTTAAGTGATTTTTCTGATGTACCTCACCTACCAGCAGCAGAATTTATTTCCCCTGGCTTTCTTTTTGTTTTGATTTCAATTTCTTATTACTTCCCAAATTATATATCGTGAATATATTATTGTTGTTTTTTTTATTGTTGTTAATTTCACATGTTAATTGCTACTGGAAAGATTAAGAATTTAACAACAATTAATTAATTTAATAAAAAAAAAATGCATACATTTTTGCAGAATAACATATTAGTAAAAGTAAAATCTAACAACCTTTTCAAAGGTTGAACAATAGGGCAGCTGTAGGTTAAATCCTTGTGTCTGATTGGCTATTCCTGCTCTCCACGTACGTGATTAATCACATTGATCAGCTGAGAGTTGCCCTTAAAAGTTCTTCACAGTGAATAGGAGTAAGCAGCTTGATAAATGTGTCTTATTGCTCACACATGACAAAGAACTTATTTTACTCCTCAGTTGACTCTTGGGAGCATTCTTAAGTTTAATTTTCATACGTCTGATAAATATGGGCCTAGATCGGTTTTCTTTTATATTGAAATACTGTTCAGTAATTGAAAAAACTACATTTTACATTTTTAACTACAGTATATTTAATTAATATGTAGTATGTTCTTGTAAGAGGGCTACTTCATACTAACCTTTTCATCCATCCAGTCTAATTATCATTTGAAAAACAAACAGTACCTTTTTCTTGGTTCAGAAAATTCTCATCAGGTAGGGTGGCACCAGGCCTGTAAACGTTCTTGGTACTACTAATTATTTCCTTGGTCATCATTTCAAAATCAAAACTATTCCATTCGGATAGAACAGATTCAGTGAAAAAGTAAATACATTTTCAGATTAAGATTCAGAAAAAGTGATCTGAAAAGATTATGAAATCTTAAAGATCCCCTCCAGATGTTTTAAAATGTATATAAAATACTCTACTTTGAATAATAATTTGTGTCTGATATGGTTTTTCCACAAAAAAAGTTCTATTACAGTTCTATTATCTTGTTAAAATCCTTAAAATCACATCTCCTTCTTCTCCCTCATTAAAAAAATCCAAAGTCTATGAATATGCAAATATTTCTCAATTCAGAAGTTTAACTGTTGGACACAAGATGTCTCCTCCTTCACTGTAAAGTCTATTCTCAGTGTTTGTGCACTGGAGGCTTCAAATTTCCACATTACACTTATATATGTATGTATGTTATGTATAAATTGAATATTGGACCAGGACTGGCTTCCAAACTAGTTGTGATGTCACAAATCCTGCTCATAGACCCGCCACTTATAATCTAATTTTCAATGAGTATATGATTCAGCAGATGAATGTGAAAACAGCCTTCTAATGTCAAACTCTGCACATATATCATTCTGTACAGTGAAGCTCAAACATCCAACTGTAGGAACAAGAAGAAAAGCACATTTTTGAGTGGAGGGGAACTTTAAATTAAATGCCACATGTCTAACATATCTGCAAAACCAACCACTTTTCAAAGAGTTTTCCCTCAGCCTTCCTTTCCTTCTGTCTTGTTTAAAACGATAAGATAAATTACTGCAGACCGATCAAACATTAGCAATGGTAATTGCTGCCACTGGTGTATCAAATGTTTGTGAAAGTGAAGGACAGCAACAGAGAGACAGACGGAGAGGGAGACAGATAAGAGGCGTGAGGGAGAGGCTGCAAGATGGATAACTCTGACAAATAGTGTGACCCCGAGATATAAGCAGGGAGCAAAACACTGTGAGGATATGTGCATGCATTTGCACAAAGAGTGGGTAGCATTAATGTTCAAGAACAAACCAGAGTGTTTGTGAGTCTCCCATGTGGAGGTTTCACAGTTGTAAGGTCATTCATACAGGGACTTACAGAAATCAGTATACAGATTTGTAATACAGAGTTGACACTTAAACCCTGACGGAAGCAGAGTCTGCAGAGCAGCTTTGTTGAACTCATTCAGTTTCTGATGGTGCTGGCTTCAGTGAATTCCCCACTTCCTGTAAATACATACTTAATTCATCTGCAACAACCCAAAACTACAAACATAATGCAAGCTGAAACATTTGGAAGGTTACTTACCGCAAGCAGATAAATACTTCTGTTTAGTCACCATGAGATAAAATATAACCTTGTGTTTGAATGGATTTATTCTCATCTGAGACAAGTTGAAATCTACATTTCTAAAATCCATATTTTTGCAAAGGACTGCTGTGTTAATGAGTGTATGATGAATCTTTTGAACTTGTAAGATGATTCTACCCTCATCTTAATAAGACTGCTGTAGGTTAAACGTTCCTAGAAGCTGCTTTGATGAAGCTGACAACATGGTGTGAATAATGAGGAGACTGACTTACTCTACTTACGGCACACCATCCTTAAGTCAACTAAAGCTTGTTCCATCTGTGCTTCTCCAATCACAACACTTACAGGTACAAATACGTCTTATTTATGTTATTGTTTTATTTGTATTACACTCACAGTGATCCTGTTAGTTTGACTTAGCATAATAAAGACCTGGCAGAGCATGTTTACACCTACATTTTATTTCTTTAAGTATTAACTGATGTTTAGCCACTTTGACCAGAAGCTTTGAACACAACAGTGACATATGTTGTGTACCTTGTCAAATTTAGCTCCTTTTAGCTCTGGTTTGGTCTCCACCAACTCCTAAGGGACATATCTGTTTTTTAGGTGTTAAATGTTTAAAAATGTTCACTAGCAAGTGGCCAATTTTGCCTGTGTGTTACTGGACAGGTTTATCAAAGCTTTTTCTGTGAAAACAGCTGCTGTCAACAGTCTGAAACCAACATGGATGAGAGCACTAAGACTGAGCTGTATGGTATAGATTGCAGAAGATAAAAAAAACAAAACAATAAGCTGAAAGACACTAAAATGCAGTTCTGAGGGGATCTGGAGAGTCAGGTAATAATTCTCTGTACATTTGACACTTTGAGCAACCCCCTTTCACATTAGACAGAGTCATCTGATCTATTGCTAATAGAAAAATATTGATTAGTGCAGCTTTAAGAGTGATTAAGTTGAATGTGAGTATCAAGTGACAGACTTCTTGTTGCTCTGTTACGGTGCCAAGTACTGAGTAATAACCCTCTGTCACACATAGAATAAATTATTAGTGTCAGCTAATTAAATTTTGAAGCAAGGTGTGAAGGAAAAACATTTGGATTATGGAGCATGTGCTGGACATTATGTGTTAGTTTTGGCAGTTACAATTAGATGGCCCCATTAACTTCAATAGAGAAAAGGCTGGGGTTGAGTAATGTGGGCTGGCTTGCTTTGTATTGGGTGATCCTTCCAACTTCAATAGAGTTTGGACAGTCATTAGCCTGGGAATCGGATGAATCTGCTGAGCTCATGTTTTATTTGCTCTGGCAGATGCCTCTGGCCCCCCTCCCGTTTCCACCTGGCCTGGAACCGGACGGGCCAATCACAACCATTTACCTAATATGGGGCAGGTTTGATATGATGACTGACAGTCTGCAGGTCCAGGAGCTGTCTGTTGTTTGAGTTTGACTGTTGTCAATAAAGGTAAGAAAAAAAAGTCTACAGAGCACAACGCGCCAGACTCACGAGATCAAACTGTCAAACTAGGCAGTTCTGATCCAATATAAATCAAGACTTTGTTACTGCATTGCCTATTTCCCGCCTCAAATATTTTCAGAAACATATTTTAGTGTACTGTTTAGCGGAAATTTGCTCTGATTGGTTGTAGGTGCAGTCTGGATTTGAAAAGTCACACGTCACACATTTTGTGGCTCTGATTGTTTGTAGGTCTATCAAATTGCATCCAGAGGCATTTTGGTCTGTGCCCATTGTTAACGCCCCTTAGAAATTGAAAATTAACTGAGAGGTTCAAGACTAATACGCATTTGTGAATTAGTCTGGCGATGCTAGGCTAGATGGTCATAGGGATGAAGAGAAAATTGCAGATTTTCTTGTTAGGATGAATTATTCCTTAATCTGCACTCTTTTCTTACTATTTCTTTCAACAGTCACACTTCTGTGTGCATGAAAATAAGTAGCCACTGATAATATCATCAGCCAGGAAACTATAAAGCATAATGATGATATCCCTGTCAGAGAAGGTCCTGGCTTTCTGGGCTTCTAACGAGTCCAGAGGTTTGACACAGTGAATTTGTAACCTACCTCTCTTGTAGTCCGGCATGCTGTCTTTGAGCAGGCAGCTGAGCTGGTGGCCATTGAGATGCAGAAAGCGCAGCTGGTCTCGCAGTGAGGTTTCCTCCAGGACACCCGGGATGACGCGGCCCACGTTGTTTTGAGATATAGGCAGGCCGAGTCCCAGGGCCAGGGTCGGAGTGAGGTCGACTTGCTCCACTACTCCAGGTTTCTCCATTCCCACTGACAGGGAAAACAAACACACATGAATAACAGTGAGGATGTGATGCACCTGCAATACAAGATGGTGAATCAATTAAGTGCATTTCTCTTATTTTGGCAGTATATTTGTTTTGCTGTGTGGTTTTCTAACCAGGGATCACTTGTCAATCAGTGTATCTAGTACTGTACTGTGTACATATTTTCTGTTTATTACTATAAAGGAATCAGTTTATCCTCAATGTATCGACTATCAGGTTCTTCTGTTTGCTTCAAAATACTGCAAAGTTAAAATGCACCATGATTTTTCCCTTATAAAAAAAAGAAATAAATAAAAATAAAAAAAAATCCAGCAGTGTCAAGACACAGAAAATGAAAAAGCTTTCAAGATCTGGCCAAATGCTGAATCACGATTGTGTCACATCAATCAGTGATAGCAGGTAGCAAAAAAAGTCACATTTTATTACTTCAAACTCTAAAGTAATTCACAGACAAAACGATTTACATGATGGACACAAGGAAATAGATCAATTCTCATACTATCTGTTGTGGAAGATATCTCCTCTCACACAATAAGAGGTTGTCTCAAAGAATTTCGCCACACTCATCAAGACAAATTTGGAAAAGGACATCTTCCTCCTAGAGTCATAAACCTGACAACAGTGAAAAATCCCACGTCTTTCTGCCATTTGGAAGTCAGTGATTATGTCGAGTGTATTTTACTGGGGCATAGCACTCTAATCACAGCAGCTACAGCATCTCATTGCTCCCCTCTTTCTCTTTTCCCTTGGGACAGTCAAACTGCGGTCACAGGAACATTACAAGAGCGTGTGGAGGATCGTCACAACGTTTTAACAGAGTCTACAGCCTCTCTCTACATTTGACTCTTACTAGGGCAAAGTGGCTTTATTGACATCTTGTTTGTTGATTAGAATCCGTGCAATATTTATTCTGAATTCTAACATACAAAGCCTGAATCTCAGCAAAAAGCATCACAAATAACCCTCATAATTACTCTTGTATTAATGCCTGTGGGTATGACTGTGGGGAGGGCTGTCACAACATGCAAAACAACCAAAACTAACACAAAAAATGAATGAAATCATTATCATAAGAAATGTGGTTTTCATTTTTCAAAGCTTGCCTCTTGTCAAAAGTGAGCAGACATTTTTTATGTTAACGCTTGGCTTCCCGTAGAGAGCGTTCACAAACACAAACACAGTGTGGGAGTCATTTCCCAAATTGCCTGTCTGTGAGTGAATTTTTCAGGTTGCAATAATGAACTATACTAGTGTATAATATATCCAAAAATGAGTTGAAATGTGTCTTTTATCTGTTACAGATCAATACATGTGTGGGGAAGTGAGACAGCTGCAGACTAAAGGCTGGGACAAACCCCTGAGCTATGAGCTAATTTGGTAATTGGACACAATGAAATAAGCCGGGGAATTATCCATTTTATATTAAAAGGAGACGGATTTGCAACAAGACAAGAAGCTTTATGTATTAAGCCCATAGCTATTCAGGATAATACCATAAATCTACAAAGTATATCAAGCTTGTTTAAATCTGTTACTCAGCAATAAATGTCTAAAAATGTTTACGTTGTGATTTTTGTTGCAGCAATTACACTAATAAGTAAAGTTGATGGAGCCTTCTTTTTAAAGTGGAATATTTTCACACCACCCTGGAGACAATCTGTGAGTTTTATCAAACATGAATCCCATATTAACTGTGTGTAAAATCACACATTATTATTTTATGATGTTGTTCCCTACAAGCCAAGAAGTGTCTTGCTTGCTAAACCACTGACCACATGCCTACACTGTTATATCCATCCAAACCTGTTTAGAACAACTAAATCTACTTTGTATCGTTTGGCTTACACAGAACAGAGCGACTCACATTCTGGGAGAACAGATGTGTCATAACTCAGTTAAAAGGTTACACACGCTGAATGCTGATTCATAGATGAGAGGGCTGCGCATTACAGTATCTAGCTCCCTAATGTTATCTCTGAACCATAAACAAGACTGATCGCTTTCACAGCCATTTTTAAACTCCTATAATGACTGTACAGAGTCACGTATTTTCAGCTTGGAGATTACGCTGGAGAGAAGCTGGCACAACAGAAATCTGCTAACATGTTCTCAACAGAAAATAGCACAGTTACCCCCGGTGTTTGTTAGGATGAGCTTTAAATTGATGCTGGCACATGAATGAAATGTATACAAGGTGCTTTACCTCACTTCATTAATAACTCTCTCACGTCAGGAGGCCGAAATTGTGTCCATCAATGTATCAAAAACATTCTTGCATCAGTCACTGATATGGTTGCACCACTGTTGCAGTGGTTTCTGAGGCTGGGAAGTTATCACCTTATCTATTCTCTGTTATTGGCTTTCCTTTGTTTTAACTGCAGCGCCTTATATCATGAGCTCTTAAATAAACCAAGAAAAGGAAAAAGGATATATAGTGAGGAAAACAACCACTGTATTGCTTCTTATGTCTTCACTGCCTAATTAAAGTGGCATTTCCTCTCAGGGTCCTCTCAGCAATGTCGACAAAATGTTGTGCCAATTTGCAGTAAGAGGGCTTTGAATGCATCGCTCTCCCAATGATGCATTCAGATTAAAGAGTAAAGCTCAGGTAGTGAGCCAGTAATGAACTCTGATCCAATTCACCTCAGCACTGCAGCACGTTCTAATGAAAACAACAGGCAGTGGAGCTTTCTAATGACCCGCCATTCTCACTATGTTAAAAATAACCAGTTATGCAGATGAGGCCACTGATTACACTCAGAATTGGATTCTGAAAGTGTGGTGTAAGGATGAAGTTTTTCTCATGTATTGGTGTTGTATACGGACAAAACCAAACCTTGTGTTGGACTTAAAGACCTTTCATACACACTCTTTCAACTGGCTTCTTAACATGAGTCATCCAACATAAACACACAAATTAGAAGTTAGTTTTGGTTGATTCACATTCAAATATTCTGTTTTTCTCTTTTTCTCCGTGCTTTTGTCACTGCATTGAATTGGGCGGGGCTCAGTTGGAAAAGGTGATGTCATGTACTGCCATGCACCAATCAGGACGTAGCAATATCTGTGGGGATTGCAGGCCGCTGTTCAATCAAACCTGATCAAACCATGACTACATAATCCTGATGAAGCACATTAGCTGCTTATTTTGTCATTGATATTTATTCCAGACAAATGTAAGAGTTGAAACATGATTTTCAGGGGCTTTAATAATGGCCTAGTGTTCCTAATATTTTGCCCTCCTCATGTATGTTAATGGAGTGAGACAAAATATTAGGAACACCATTCAATATAATGCACTCCAGTACACCACAACCACCACCCACTATGACCTCAATAATAAACATAAAGTGGAATTATCACCTTTCTGAAAATGTCAGCAAAGACTGAAAATGTATGAGCTTCGTAAATGTAGAATTTATGGCAGAGCTGTTGTATTGGATTGCATTAAGTGCATATTTCATTGAGGAGAACACAAAATTTTGCATGTATCTCCTCCCTCTTCTGTGATCTCTCAAACTTTAGAAGTTAAGAGGATAAAGTCCAACTGGTAGGCAAGTCATCCAAGCTGTTGTAACCACAGGAGGCACAGAGTGCTAGCAAAACCATGAATTCTGTAGCAACAACTCAACTGAACTGTAAATGATTAATTAACATGAATGGTCTATAAATAAAAAATCTATGCAAGAAAAGATCTCAAAAATAGACTTGGCTGAGAAAGAAGCAATTATCACGATCACACTTTCGCACTCCACCACATTCATCACTGCAATATAAAGTTCTGCTCAGGAGTTTCTATTTGCACTCTTTGAAGATGAAACTGTTCGTCACACTGAAACTAATATATACATGTATGAGCATGGAAGAAAATGTCTATTTACAAGTTTAGTTTGTCTGATTCATAATTTTTAGTCATGAACAAACCACATCCTCTGTAGCAGGGTGGGTAACCGGAAGGTTTAATAAAAATACAACATGACTACACACTTGTTTGTTGGTCCATATGTGAACAGAGTGCAGTTGTGAAGGCCCTAAGCCTCCTTAAACAACAGCAACGACAAAGTAATCAGTTTACCTTTCCTCTTAAAGGCCGGGCTTATGAGCACCAGGGGTGTATTGACTTCTGGCTCTGAGGAGCCTCCGTGGCTGCCGGTCTCTGACATGCCGTGGTCTCCACACAGCACCAGCAGGTAGGGCAAGGATCCCTCTGCCTCCTGAGAGATGCAAACACCAAGGTTAATGGACTCCCACTGTATGTGCTGATCCAAGAGGGCGAACCTCAAAGCTCTGAGCTGTGAATAATTCAAGCCTTGCACCAAATGCTCCCCGTGTCAGCAACCATAATGAAGAAAAAACACAAACAAATCCAGTTTGGAGAAACAGACTAATAGCATAAAGTGACAGCTGCTGCGGGTAATAGATTCCTTCACCAGATATTTTTGATGTTATTATGCAGAAGACATTTTAATAGATGCAGAAAAGGAAGGTATTGAATTATTACTTTTGAAAAGGAAGTCATGACAAACACTTCCTGGCATAGTTTCACTCCTAGACTTGAAAAAAAGTAGTGTAAAGGCAGCAAACAAACACAGGATGAATCGTTTGTTGACAGACTTTGATCAAGCTCGGTCTCTTCTCTAAGTGATTCCCTTTCAACTAGACTCACGAGAACCTGCCACTGATGGTAAATTCGACAGGGATGCCTTTTGAGTAATGGCAGTGTGCTGATCTAAATACACGAATACAGATGTTAACAAAACAAAAGCCAAATCATACCGCACATTATAATACTCTCAAAAGACTCTTCAGTTTCAGAGTTGTACGTAAAGCGAAAAAAAAAAAAATCAAAGACCAAAGACTAAGTCATTCATTCATTTATTATTTAAGATTGAAAATTGTACTCAATCAGATTAATAGAAAGCCTGAAAGACAGAAAAGGCGATGATTGCTGAACTGCTGAGATAAATTCTGTCTTTGTGTTTGAGAAGTCAGATAAAATGTTTCATTTAAGATGACTTTATCCAAACAGACATGTGGAAAAGGCCACTGTCAGCGTAAATGTTTATTTTTCAGCTGGAGCTACAGTAATGCATCAGACTTCTTTTCAAAACTGTGTCATTGTGCTCAGCTGACCCATTATATTTGTCACTCACTCGGCACAGAAGGAGCAAAAGACTACCCTCTGTCCCAGATTTTACCTCTTGGATGCTTGTTATAAATGGCACTGGACACAAGGGACCCAGAAAACACCTCGAGACCAGTACTAAAAACCAATGAGCCCCACACTGAGTGAGGCTCTTTTCTGTTTAGGATGAGTCAGAGTTTACTCATGTTCGTCAGGATGAAAGCACTGAGCGAGCCTCTTCTGACAGATTTTTTTTCCACACTTCATAAGAAGCCTTTTTTTTTTTTTTTTTCAAATGAATACACAAGGTACCATGTTGAATCAGATGGTAGTTCATGTTCTCCATGAGCAAGCCAGAAAAAAAAAACAAAAAAAAAACAGCTAAATGGAGTATTTTTACTCTGCAACCGCTATTCTATAAATCAGAGTCTCTCACCTCGGGGTACAGTACTTCTGCAGTTGCCAGGGGATTTAGGTTTATTGACAACACTCTGACATATTATAAAATACAACATATCAGACTTTGTCGGGGATAGAACAATAAAGTCCTGGACTTATTTCCCGTGTTGTCTCTGGTCTTTTCACAGTGGAATGTGGAAAGTTCAACTAATTAACTCTAAACTCAACAATAACTATACACATTTTAATTTGAGAAAAAAATAATCCACATATTTGTGTTAAGGAGGAAAATAAACAGCCAAATAGGATTACAAATTGGTGTGTTAATGTTAATCTTTAAAGTTAGAATAACCATAAGCTGCCCATCAACCTGATTCCACCTGACTTAGTATGAATCCTCCATTCAATGGAAAGAAACTGCATAAAAATTTTACAGTGGTACAATCCTCTAACCCAGGTTGTAGAGGTTGCAAAACAAGCCCATTCAATGGAGCGCATCTTCCAAAGCTTGCCAAAGAGAAATCAGCCTTAAAAAATGGCTGACATTCCTTTCATTCTCAGTGGAAAATACAATATTTTAAGATAGTTTCAGCATTAAAATGCATTTTGATAACAATTCTAGCGAGAAATGTGCATTTAACTTTCATAATCTTTGTTCAGCGAATGTATATGATGAAGATATTATTATGAAGATATTTTCAGGCCTTCTATCGTTGCTATGGTGGTTGCTATGAATGCTGCTATTGCTGAAACCACGTATTTGCATATTGATTGAATCATTGTCTTTGTGTTGTGTAGTTATCTGAGTTGTTATGGTATTTGTGTTATTTTATGTAACTGTTTGATGATATGAACAAAAACAAAAATGTAGATTTTAGAGCATCGCAGGGATAAATTGAATTTGAAATCCAGAATTTGAAGCTTTGTGATTGGCTGACCAGAGGACCTGTCGGGAAGAATTTTCCTCACTGTCACCGTGTTAACGTTTTCTTTTAATGATATCTTTAACATTTCTCAACACAAAAACATGAAAGTGTCCCTGATAACTCAACAATACGATAGGTTAATGTTAAAGCCAACAGTTTTAATTATTTCTCCTTCGATTCTGAGAAATAAACTTTCTTGGCAGTGGGGGCACGTCAAGACAACAAAGGTAGGGAACATTAAGGTAACATAACAACATAAGTACTTTCAGCTCTTCTGTTAGAACAGAATAATATATGAAAGAAGGAAAAATGAAAATTGAAATAGAGATATAACAATACAAACATATGCAACAATGAATCTCCATTCCATTTCACTCTTTTATGAAATAAACGGCTTAGATTATACGTTTGCTCTGCAGGTCAAGTTTAAGAAGTTTTGCACTTCAAACAGTGAAAGCAGTGGCCCAACCTTCAAATCTGAAATATCCAGAAGAGAAGATTGAGGCCATGCACTCTGCATTAACATAAAGGTCTGACAGAGGTCTTAATGACCAAGAGGTCCTGCTTTCCAATCATGTTTTAATGGAGAGTGTTGCGTCTGTCCGTTCCGCAGGTAGAGCATGTCTCTGCCCCTAATATCAGCTTGCTGAAATAAGCTACTCGCATCACATTACAAAGAGAACTTTGAAGGCTGTCATTTGGATGCTACCCTGCTTTTCTCCTCTGCCGTGCTTCAGAAGGAGCCGTCATTCCTTTTAGTACTTCGAGATGCAGCGGCGAACAACAGCCAGCTTACGCGAGCAGTCAAACACCCCTGAAATGATGAGATTACACCCCGACATGTTAAGAGAACGTGCTGATCAGAGAAAACACGGTTGTTTTTGTGGAAGCTTCTAAGATATCCTGCGGGACCTCTCCAGGCTGTGTCTATATTTAGGTCGCACCGCTGACGTCGAAAAGAACAGCCGAAGCTTTCATTAATGTGACTGAAGTGAGACTTTCAAACACATTTCATTCAAAGAACTCACTGACGCCGCCACTGCCCACAACACACAGATGTCGCCATGAGCCTGGAGAGACGGGATGTAACAAGACAGGATTAACAAGTTTGGGGATGTGGTGAAATGTTGCATCAACATTTCCAGAAATGCCCTTTACTCTATCTTTTGCAAAGAGCGTGTCAAGTTTACAAGGATACGCGCACGTGGCTTCTGTTCTCTCTCGGCCATTTCAGAGATGCAGAGGGACGAGGAGGAAGGGGATTGTAGGCTCGTGTAGACATGACTTGACAATCTAAATGCGAGCTATACAGCTGAATAACAGCGAGACATTGCCCATTAACAACACACACACGGCGCAAAGACAATATGCATGCACAGCTGTCAGAGAGCAGAGAGAAAACAAGGCCACGAGACCTGCACACTGATCACAGACAAAATTAAAGATAACAGAAAAGCTTAACAGTTTATTAAATCTCTGGGGCTGCTGCAACAGATAACATAATAACTGCTGGAAACTAACAGTTTATCTGTGTAATTAAATGACCGCCCAAAAACCTGCTAATGCTAAATAATTCCCAGATAACATCACATTACTATATTAACCATTGATCATTACTTCATAAGGGACATGGCCTATTTCATTCATTTTGTTACTATGGTATATAATGACATTTACAACTATTATAGTAACATTTAAGACCCTTAAAAATGAAAAAAAAAGATGTTTAAATACAGCTATTCAAAATCCAAAGTGTAATGCTGGGCTTAATGAATTTCAATAAGGAGAAACAGATGTTGACAAGCAACAATTAAATCACGCAGCTGCCCAGCCACTGAGAGCAAATCAGTCCAATTAACCTGAATTGAAAATCAGAAGCCAAGACAGTATCTCCAAATACTGTGAGAGCTGTATGTGTTTCATTTGAATTTCATGTATTTCCATTGGAGACAATTCAGGAATTATTTTGAGTAGACACCAACTTTTGAGAATATCTGCCTGTTGTATTTTGTAAATATTATGTTAATCAATAAAACATATTAATGTGATGTTAAAGCTGCATTTACTGTTTTTTGGTGACTTGGGGACTCAAGAATCTGAACATCTCACATATTTCAGATATTACAGCCATATAATGTTGATATGTAGCGCTGCAACTACTAATTGACAATTTCACATTATTAGTTCATGTGCTCATTTACTTCCTCATTAATTTTCATCATTTGGTCAATTAAATGTCAGGAAATAGTGTAAGACAAAGAAAGCAATAAACACTCACAATTAAGAAGCTGGGACTAAAAAAAACGTTTGGCATTTTGCTTGAAATATGACTCAGTACGATTATTCAGTTATCAAAATAGTTGCCATGATTTTTCTGTCAATCAAATAAGAGATTAAGCTGTCGATGTGGCTAACATAACATGTTAGCAAACAGTTGCCTATTTACACATCCAGCAGACACAGAATAACATTAACATTCATTTAGACTCGTGTTTCTGGCTACTTGACGACTCTAAGTCCAATATTTACTGTCCTTCAAGCTCTCTTTTGATCTTCACCAACTCTGCAGGGAAATATCTGGCTCTTTAGCTGCTAAATGCTCCATGATAATAACAGCTAGTTGCCAACTTTGTCTGTCTGCTGCTTGATGCTGGGAAGGTAGTGTACAGTGGGATTATTAAGAGCTTTTTTGCTCTTTTTCAAAAAAAAAAACTGTCTGCAACTGCTGATAACGAGGTTAGTGAGAATAGTGAGGACACTGAAAATGAAACAAAACAGTTATGTTGCAGTGTGTAAAACCAAAACAATGAGCTGAAAGACACTAAAATGCTTCACATGGCTGAGGAGAAAAGCAGAGTTGGGTGATAATCTGTGGGTTTGTCACTACAAGAAAACTCTTTCCTTGCCACTTTTGCAAGATAAACTTTCGCAAAAGATTTCACACCATAAAAAAAAATCTAAGAAAATAAATTATGAAATTCTATAATAAATAAATATGCAGATGATGTGAGTTTTTTAAGCAACATCATGTGTACGAACAGATTAAGAAATTACCTTTGGAATAAGGGCACTGTGGATCTTCTTCAGGATGTCGTCCATCTCCAGTAGTTTGGGCTGGATGAGTGAACTGTGGGGTCCACTGATATGACCGATGTGGTCGAGGCCCAGGTAGTGGAGGATCAGAATGTCCCAGTCATCTCTCTTAAGGGTGCTGTCCAAGTGACGGGTCACGTTGTTGTCAACCTGGATGAGACAGGATGCATTCGAGTTACACATTTAAGTGATGTACAGGATTTCAACTGGCAATCAGTTCAGATTAGGACTGATGTGAAATAAACTTTAACCAAAGCTGAGTCGACTGATTGACTGATTATCATCAAGCAAATATATTTGGCAGATATTTACCTTCATCTCACATTTCAGGTAAACAGCTTTGAGATCAGTACCAGCAATAGTCTAGTGTACAGAGGAACAGATTGCAAAGTGTCCCACAGTGTATTTGTAGCTACGGCATACAGAGCTAATTGATGAGCATTTTTTCTGTGATCTCAGTTCTGTGCCTTCCTGGTTAATCAGCCGCCTTCATTTCTTAAATTGCAGATGGCCTTGTAGATAATGCAGCAACTGAATCATTTCCAGACATACATGTATAGCATATTACACAGAGTAGAGACATATAACCACTCCTATATTAATAATTACTACATTATGTTAAGTATTTTCCTTTCTTTTCAACACTTCATACCTGTACAATGTCCAGAAATGATTTATTCAGTTTATATATATATATATATTTATTTATAGAGCTCTCTTTTTTATATATACTGTTTTTTATCTGTTTTTTTAACGGTACCATGTTTGTAATTTCGTTCTGCTTTGTATCACTGATGTTTTTTCTGAATGACAATAAAAGGATCTTGAATCTTGTATTTGCTGTACGTGTTTGGTTAGTTTACTACACTTTAATGCATAACAACAGCAGTCTACACAAACTTGAGGAACCTGAATGCTTTAATCCTTTATTGACATTAGCAGAAAATACATATCTCATATCTTTTATACTTAATTTCAGGCTTTTAGACTCATACATACCTCAGTGTAGTCAGATACGAAGAAGGAGGTTGTACCATCGTACTCCATGAAATGTTTGGGGAATAGGCGAACCCAGGTATCATCTCCGTAGAAGACTATCTTCTTCCCAGCTGTTTTGGCCTGCCAAATGAGGTTGTCTTCCAGCAGTGCAGGAGAATTTAGGTTCATTACCACATCAATGAAGCCTGGGATACTGCCAGTGGTAAGAGCCTGGGGAGGGATATGTTTCTGTCATTGTCCTTTGAACAATAATTGTCTTTTAATGGTGTTATACAACCTTACAGTTTCATCATATTAATCCAGCTAATTAAGACTTGTCCTACAGTGCAGCTTCTAAAAGAAACTGTTTTTATGTATCATGTATTGTGGAAAAACAAAAAGATAGAAAATTCATCAATGGCTTTTTCATCAGATGAGGCGCTTCACTGATCTTGCATCGGAAACCGAACTAATTCCCACGTCCCTAAATCATTCTTCCTGCTACAAATGAAAACCGAGAGCTAAATCAGGTAGATAGATGATATTTATGAAGTATAGTTTCTACTGATTTCATCATGGAATCCGAAATAAAAACAACACTGGCCTCCATTTGACTGACAAGGAAAACACAGCCTATTTTGGCAGTCAGGAGAGAGTCTGGTGCATCGTCGAGGGGGAAGTACAAAGGCCTTGTCTTCATGCACTGAAGGAGACATGAGATTGCAGATGCTGGCAGGAAACACTGTTATTTAAACCCACTATGAGCTGCCTGGAGCACAGCCTGAGATCCTTTGGGACGTTCAGAAATCCAAGCTAACATCAAAAGTGACCAGCCTTTCTGGTCTGAGGGTCCAGGTGTTGGAGAAACCTGCCCAGGGAGCTGAGCTGGCAAATTCAAAGTCATCTTTTAAACCACTTGTTAAAACACTGTAATATTTATGTTACTGTTGATATACCTGTCCTCAAAGAATCCTGTTTTTCAGTTCACATTCGGGTATTTTGTTCATCTTATTGGTTTTTATATATTAAGTGTTCTTTGTGTTTGTAAAGCACTTTGTGGCAGTCTGTGCGTGGTGACTGTGTGAGCAGCACTTGAGCTGTTCTATAGTGACTCTCTGGCTACTTCCACAGACACAAGAGAAAAACAGCAATAAACTTAAGATGCCATACACCCACAAAGAAGGTAGAAAAGCTTCAAGAACTGTCACAAGGCACAAACATTTCATTATTCGCTATCACATCTTCAATATACCTAGACCCATTATGTTTTTATCAACTTGATACACGGGAACAAAGCTCTCTTCTGCCGCTTTGATATTTGTGTCTCCCAGTTAACAATGACAATCTAATAAAAATACTCTCCGACAGAATAAAGTCTGAAGCGTTTCAGTTTTGTCAATTGATTTGCAGGTACTGAAATATTTAAAAAAAAAAAATGCTCCAACTAGAATGTGAAGTTGAAATTTTGAGCTCCATCTTGTGAGCTTTGTTCCTGAGCTCAATTATTTACCACTTCCTTCCTTGCAATTGTTTTGCTCCTGCCGCTGCAGATGCCTGTTTTCAGGATGAGATGGATGGTTCTGCATCAAAAGCAGTCGTCTCTTTCTGCCAGATCAGTCTCACTGAGGTCTCCAGTCTATTAATAGAGAAAATCTGACTAATGAAATCAACTGGTTCAAAGGGAAATGAGAGAAAATTTTAAATATACGGACTAAAATAAACTGAAAGATAAAAAGGTGATGATAAAAATTACTATAAAAGGAAAACATCAGCTCTCTGAGAAAAAAGTTCACAAAAAAAAGGAAAATCTTAAAATCTCTCCAGATGCCCAAAAAAAAAACAAAAAAAAAAAACTATTGAGATGCTGCCCGAATGAATCAGTGACTCATCAACATACTAATTACTGGCCCACAGTATGTGTCTAGGCTCGCAATGTGCCACTGCTTAAATGTCAAATACAATATCAGTGGGGTACACAGACACTCTCTGGCTCAGTGATGAAAACTTGTAAAGGTGCCAAAACCCAGACGGAAGAGGCTGTGAATTGGAGCCTGGCAAAAGCTTCTCCGGCTTCCTTTTCAGTACTTATTTTGGATGACTATTGAATTAAAAAAAAAAGACTTTTAAATCTGCTCCGGCTTCATTACCAGATAATACCTATGGAGGTAAAACAGTGGACCAATTATGCACGTGGTTTACGTCACATGACCTGGGTAGATACTCGTCTTTCAGACACCCACAGTGTGTTGCTGCTGCTGCTATGATGAACTGAATTCATTGTCCGAGTCCAGCACCTCAGTAATGTCTCCTGACTGCTGCGCCAGTCCGACAGTGAGGCTCAACTGCCCACATGTGAATACAGGACTGGGGAGGAAAATCAACTACTTTTCTCATCCTGACGTGTTTAGAAAGACCAGCTAAATTGTAGCCATTAACTTTAGAGGGGGGAGACTCTGGGGTAGCATTTCTGGTATAACAACTGTTTGCTGCTTGGCCCACAATAATGAAAAATAATACACACAGGTGCGATACTAAAACCTGACTACCAGCATGCATGTATCTAATAAGATATCCAGCTGTGCTGCATACTTGTAACTTTATTAGATTCAGTGGAAGGAGTGTTGGGTCTAATGTGTGTGTAAATGAATGGCCGTGCCACTGAGAGATTATGATTTAGGTTAGTTGGCTGTGTCATACCAGTTAATTGGGTGCAATGCAGTGATAGTGGGCAGTAAATGGCAACTGGTGTGTACTGCCACCTACTGGCGTATCACCAAATCCCAATGATGTGATAAAACACTTTAACCTCAATACCTCTGATATTGTTAAAGCTCTGTGGATAACACAATGTCACAACAACTTCACACAAGAACTTAATAACTTATGTATGGTTACCTCAGGTGAAACAACGCGTCGTCTCAAAGCCACGATGGTACTGTATGCTTGTTTTTGTGATGCACCAGCTGCAGTGTGACAGTGTGCCAAAAACTGAGAGGATGTCTTGGGATTTCATTACAGTGAGCTCTCATGTGCAGTCTCTCAAAAAATAATTCTCTACAGTACTTCAAAAAATAATTACCACTCATCCAATATTTTATTTTGAGGTTTGTCAACAGATGAGGAAAAATAGAAAGCAGTGTGGTCACGACATCAGGGCTGAATCTACTGGAAGTGCTCGGCCCTCTAAAATGTGATTAACTGTCCTTTTTGAAGGGCTTACAGATGTACTTGTATGTTCCCATCAGCTCTGTAAATCCAACATATACATTTCTGGACAGTTGAGGAAGTGTCATTTTCAATTTCTCCTCTCCTCCTTTTTGTCCTTATACTATACTGTTCCCGTCCGCTGCAACATAAACTCTCTGCTCCTGTGCCTCTAAATTATAAGATTTAATTTTGATTCTCTTCTCTTATCAATTTCATTCTGCACACTCCTGCCTTCTCTGCTCCCATCAGCAAATCTTTCACATCCAGGGCTGTTTTTTTTTTTTTCTCCCCCCAAGATGCCTTGAAGCCTTTTCTCTCCACTCACTGCATCCTTCTCTAAACCCTCGGATTATAACGGAACATCTGTCTCCCTGCAAGTCCACCTCAATCCCTCTCAGCTCATCCCTCCTCCAGATCACTGATGTGCTCTGTTTCATGACAACCAACATCAACTTTTCACTGACGTGACAGTTCATTCTGTTCAGGAAAGATTTCCTCCGTCCATTTACAGCTACAACAAGTTTGTTTCTTATGACTTTTAATGTACACACATCCACAGTGATTCTCATTATGCACCACATTTTATATTACAGTCATTTGGATGCTTTTGTCCAAAGTGTATTCAAACTTTGTAGGAGCAAAAGCTAGAAAAAAGTGTTTTTTTGTAAAATAATTATTTGTAGAAAATCAACTTGATGAGTTGATCAACAGTAAATCAATCATTAGATGTTAGTTGTATATTGTGCAGAAACAATTTGTCAATTAATTGATTTGTCAGTGGGCTTAAAATTACTTGACTATTTTAAGATGAACTTATTATTTTAATAATTTTCAACATTTGTTTGTTCCATCTCCATCAAAAGTGAAGATTGATGCTTTTCTTTGTCATATATGATGGTAAACAGAATATCTTTGTCTTTTGGATAGTTGGTTGGATTAAAAAAAAACAATTTAATACATCATCATATTAGCATTTGTCAATATTTTCTGATATTTTATAGACCAAACAATTAATTGAGAAAATAATCCACAGATTAAAAGATAGTGAAGATAATCATTAACTGAAGCCGTAGTTGTGGTCTGATAATGGGAATTTGTCGTTACTGTTGACATTTTATAGCTTAAATCATTAACACATTAATTTTAGAAAATCAATACACTTCACACCAACACAGTTTCCTCACCGCTCATCCTGTCCACCGTCTTTGACACCATCAACCAACTCATGCTCTTTGCTGCCCTCGCTGACCTGAGCACTGCTGAGTTTGCAGTCTCACAGCTGCTACACTCCTACACTACCTGTCTGAGCACATTTATCAGACATCACTGAGCAGGATTCTGTCCACACTGTCTATCCTCAGCAGCTGGGTTCTCCAGAGCTGAGTTTTGGCTCTAGTCTTCTTCCGTCTTTACAGTGTCAGCACATCCCTGTTCCTCCCACCACTGCTAAAGCATAAATGCTGGCTTTTGTTCTGCTCTCTGACACTCAGACTCCATATTCTGCTTTACCTGACAACTTCAGTTAGATGCCCTCCAACTGCCTCAGCACTGCACAGCACCCACATGGCCAAGACTGAGCTGCTCTTTGTTCTGGAAGATCATTAACTTTGCAAAATCTCTCCAACACCATTGACAACAGCGTGCTGATTCTTTCCTGGTCTGCCCACAAACTTTCTGTGTTTCAGCACAACCAACTGTCATGCAATGCGCACATGACATGACTGCAGTTCTCTGCTGGCTCTGCTCCCAAAATACTCTCATAAGCACGTCACACCATCCAAATGTGACAACTCACCGTGTTTTCACCCCCTCCTAATTCTGCCATGACACCCTATTTTCACTGACAAGCTGATAACTTAGCAGCTATTTCATATAGGGATGGACCGATCCGACTTTTTCAGTCTCGATACTGATACCTGGGCTTTGGGTATTGGCCGATACCGAGCACTGATCCCATACCATTGTTTAATTAATAAGCTGTTTGCCTCACTGAGACTGGGATCATTCTTTTAGGTGTAAAGCAACATCAAGCTTGACATAAACATTGCTTTCCTATCTTTGTAAAACAAAATGTAACAAAGAAATACACAGATGTGACAATATGTGTCATATTAATTACTAAAATATACACTAAAAGTGTGAATGATGAAAAAAGAAACACAATAAATATGCTTCTGTTTGACATATGGCTGCAACTAACTAATATTAACATTATTGATTTATAGTATCTGTCATATATTTTTCTGATTTTAGAAAATAGTTTAAAATACCCTTCAAAGCTTCCCATACACAGAGGAGAGGAATGTGGGAAACCTATTGCTGGTTTTGTCTGACTAACAGTGTAAAACTCAAAGATATTCAATTTGCAGTAACAGAGAAAAGCAGCAAATCTTCACTTTTGAGAAGCTGAAAGCAGGGAATGTTTAGCATTTTTGCTTTATAATTAACTTAATGATTGATCGATAATTTTGTCAATTAATTTTCTGTTGATCGACTAAAGAATTAACTGAACAATCGTTTCAGCAGTAGTTCCAAATACCAATAATTGCTGAAAAACACATTTTTTAGGGTAATAATACCATCTAGGTTTTTAGTTGAGTATGAATCTGTATATTTAGATTTGTTCACATGTTAATCTAGAGTTTATTCCAGTCCAGTTAAATAAATCAGTTCAATTTGAATTTTTATTACCCAAAAGGTGAAATTTGTCTTGCAGCCAGGCACTGAACAGCACTAGCAGTGGTTTCAGCCCTGAGAGTGCTTTGAATTAAACAACACATCAGCAGTCGATGTCTTCAACCTTCAGTTTGATAGAGGTTCCTCCCTGACCAAAGCAAGGTTTCAAAGTTAATCGTTCAATTAAGGATGAAATATATATCAAGGTTCCCCAAACCCTAACCATTCACAGTTTGAGACGATGAGTTTACCTTCCCTTAGAGAACTGCAAACTCCCCCTACAAAGTTAAATAGCATTGTGTCCATTATAATCTACAGGGCTGATTCATATGTGTGTGTAACATTTAATCAGTGTATTTTAGGCATTAAAATTATATTTAAAGATACTTATTAGAACACAATACTGGTCATTCACATCTTTTATAATCTAAAAACAATAACTGGTACAATGTTGTTTATTTGGATCTTAAGTGGTTGGCTCACTGAAAGGGTTTATCCAGCTCACCAGCCCAAAACAAGGACTTCTGGTGGACTAATGCTATGAGTCGGATGATACATTACACATTATATTAATGTAAAATCTATAATTTTATATCTGCACATCTGTGATCTTTGATCTAACATGGTGTGTTACATTAACACAAATTTTACTATTATTTTTATTAATTGCACACTGCATATAGGAAAGTTTAATCTAAATAAACTCTGTGTTTAAACTACTGTGAAGAGTGTGTGTATTTCAATCTGTGGGGTGAATTTGTGGAATGGTCTGGATGTGGAGCTAAAGCAAAGTACGAACATAAATCAGTTCAAGAACATATTCAAAAAATATATTTTTAAGAGGTAAACGGATGAGGAAGGTTTGTGTTGACTGTTTAAGTTTTATTTTATTGACACCAGGTGGATATTTGACTATTTTATGATATTTTTATGCACCACAACATCACCAAGGCAAATTCCTTGTTTGTGCAAACCTATTTGGCAATAAACCTGATTCTGACTCATGATACATGGTGGGACAGGCTTGACGGGCTTGACAGCTCAGGTCATCTCACCTTGATCCGGGGCATGGTGACTGTGGGAGCTCTTGCCTTTGCCACAAAGCTCAGCGATGAGCTTCTTTCCACCAGATGTCTGGTGTAGGGCATATACATGCGACCATTGGGTCCAAACACAAAGTCCTCCCGCAGGGCATCCACTAACATGATCACCACTCTTTTAAAGAGGGGCTGGGGGAGGCGCGAGGAGTTGTGGGAGCCCCCTGTAACATAAGCAAGTATTTAATGAGCTGTAATAGATGTCAGTAAACAGATACTCGCACAGAAACGCAGGTGAGAGCCGGGTGATGCTGTGAACTCACCTGTCAGAGGCTCCGCTGGCAGGTCGGACAGCTTGCTCTGGGATGACAGAGAAGACTTGACAGGAACAGGGAAAAATCCCCGCAGGAAGAGGCTTATCCCAATAACTTCAAATATTAAAATAAACGAGGCAAACACAGACGAGCGTACTTTCATTTTGCTGGTTGACGGACACTTTAAGGAGCGAATAACTTAGTAATATAACTTGCTACCGTAGCTAGCGACAGACACAACGCTTCCTACATAGTTTACCCAAATACAGGAGAATATAGAAAGCCAAAACATCCCATTTCAGATGGGAGCACTGCCAGATAACACATTACAAAGCCCCATGTCACAGTGTTTCATTTGCTGCCTTTATGATATGAATTCGTAGCCGCAATTATGAATAAAAACACTAATACTAGTTAGCGATGTAACCGCTTCCGCATTAATAACACTGAACTACGGGTATAACGTAGAATCAAACATAACCAAAACGCGTTTTCCCCCCACAATGTTGTGTTATAAGATCCCCTCCAGACATGTTTTAAAACGTAAATATGGAATACTCTACTATGAATATAATGTGTCTGATATGGTTATTCCAGGAAAAAACAAAACAGTTATGTTGTTAAAATCATCAAAATGGCATCTCCTCCTTCTCAATTCAATTCAATGGACTTTATTGCCAAATATTTTGACAATCAAATAATCATTTTAGTCATTTTTAAAGCAAAAAATGTAAAATATTTGCTGGTTGTAGCTTCTCATATGTGAGGATATGAAGCTTTTCTGGGTCATACATGATAGTAAACAGAACATCTTTGGAGTCTGGACTGTTGATCAGACTAAACAAGACATTTGAAGATGTCGCAATTAGTTTTTACTGTTTTCTCACATTTCATAGACAAAATGATTAATTTATTAATCGATAAAATAAGCTTACTTGATAATAAAAAATAATCGTTACTAGTAGCAGGTAATCCAAAGACAGCTGATTAACTCTGTGTGCAGGGGTCTTGAAGTGAGGGGAAGAGTGGAACTAAGTACCCAGGGCCCCAACTTAGGGGTTCCCTAAGTTCTCTCCCCCAACCTGAATAAACCTTTGCAGAGTAAACCTACAGCAGCATCAACTCAAGTCAAACTTTATCATAGCCCAATATCACAAAGTGTGCCTCAAAGAGCTGTACATATAATAAAACAGTAATGGGCAACATTAGCAAAATATATAAAAATGTATAAACTACAAAATAAAACACATTATAAACAGAATATTTGATAAAAATGTGAAGTAAAAAGACAAATATAAAAAGAACAATTCACAATATGCTCAAAAGACTCCTGAACATTCATACCTGGATACAGATGAAAACACACACATATATATATACAAAAATATGTAACATACAGTACATATAGTATAAGCTGGATAACTGTAGTTTTAGTACTTAGGGCAGACTAAGTGAAGTTGAAGGCTGATGTGCATTTTGAGTTTGCTTTTAAATGAGTCAACTCAGCTAACCTCTCGAATTTGGATAGGACAATTCCAAAGAAGAGGGGCTTGATAAGAGAAGACCCTACTGATGCTTTATTTATTTTTTGGAATAGTCAGGAGATCTGCATTTTGTGATCATAGAGTCCTTACAGGTATATGAGGAGTGACTAGAGGTGATAAGTAGGATGGTACAAGTCCATGTAATATTCTATAAGTTAAAAGTAGAATCTTGAAGTCAGATCTAACGTGTGCAGGGAGCCAATGTAATGAAATAAGAACAGGGGTAATATGATTCAATTTTCTAGTCTTGGTTAATATCCTAGCAACAGTATTTTGTACAAGTTGTAATTTGCTAATAGTTGATTTTGGCAAGCAGCCAGAGAAAAGTGTATTACAGTAGTCAAGCCTGGATGAGACAAATGCATGAACAAGTGTTTCAGCATCAGCCATAGAAAGAATGGGATGAATCTTGGCAATATTTCATAAGTGGAAATATGCAGTCTTTGTAATATTGTTGATATGTTCTTCATCAGAAAAGTTGAATAATTTACACTTATTATTTAACATTGAGACCAGTCAATGAGTTTGACGGGGACAGCAGGTTCCAATCCCGTGTTTTCAGTTTTAATACTGGGGATACCTTTTATTGTACATATTTGGATTGAGCCTTTAAGTTTCTAATGTTTCATTGTGGTACTTCTTTGTTGCAAAAGACTGGGCTAGAGCTTGTTGAAAACCCTACAATAACCTCTGATGACTCTAATAACCACTATGTTTTTACACTGCATGTTTTTACTTGCTGATTCAGTTATTTGTACAGACATGTTTTACAGGCTCCACAAGGGTTTTATATAGTCTTTAGACAGAGAAAGCCTACCTAAACTCCTTTACAAGTGGTAACCTGTTGTGAATCTCAGAAAGTTGGTATATAATGCAGTGTAGAGCTCCTTGACATGTAATTTGAAAGTAGGTTTATCATCTACCCTCCAAGTCCCGACGATAACAACTGTCAAAGAGAGACCCTGACATATACACAATTATCTACTTATTGTTTGTTTGGTGTCTTTTTTTGCATTTAGGTCAATGAGAGCCAGTTGTAGAACCTGAATTTCTACTTGCTGATACTAAACATTGCCAGGGATTGAGAGGAGGAAACACTATGTTTCACCAATGGAAAAACATTATTAATATTTACGGAGAACAAACAATGGAAACCCCTGTCATCAAATATAACTTAGTTTAAAAAGGTAAGTAGTCACCCAGGACAGGACACAGCATTGTTATTAATATGAGGACTTTCATTGGTCAGAGCAAAACCTGTTTGACTATGAAATTATCTGCTCAAAACAATCTCAGTCTAACAGTACAAATGACTAAAATCTTATTTATTCCCCTGATAGAAAAAACAAGTCTTGTTAAAGCTCAGACAGTTTGACATGAAGCAGGCAAAGCACAGGTGTAATTAATTACATTAATGATGTCTCACTGGAATGATTACTGGGACTGAGCAATCATCAGTGTTAATAGTTAGATCTGTGCTTTTCCTGCTGTGACGGGTCAAAATATCTGCTGTGAAAAATGATCCTAAACGTGTAGCTGACAGTTTATGCATGTACACCAAACTAAATACTGAGATGTTCTGAACAGTAAAGTACAACTTGTCAGATTGTGTCCTACTCTCCTCCCTTTCAGCTAAATAGCAATTAGTCCCTAAATTAGACTTGCTTTCATTGAGCAACTACCACTACTACACAAAAGATAAGTGGACTGTCTAGAGTTTTACATGATTTAAAGTTGACATTTATGAGGCCTGAGGCTGATTGGAAATTATCTCAGGATGGAATTATCTTGCTTTCAGGTCTGTTGTGGGTTTGAGCCGCTGCTGCCATCTACTGGGAACATAAAAGACAATGTTGGAGTAATTTTCCTACACACAGGACAGAGTGTGTATTTTAATAATAAGGTGATACTTCTCTGCATGAGATCAAGAACTGGCAGGGATTCAGTGTCCCATTTATGACCAGAAAATGTTTGGTATTTTCACTTGAGAAATGATTTAAATGTCTAGACATGTCTCAAATCTCTTGTCCATTTAAAATACTGTCTTCTCATTCATATCATAATTTTCTGCACATGAAATGAAGCTCAAATCTCTTTTAACAACTTTAAACTGTTTGTGAAGACTGCCAGAAAATCAGATGATACATGGACCACCATGAGCAGACGTGTTAATAAAGCATCAGAATCACTGGAGATAAACAGATGCATGATTTTTAACATGATAACAAACATTGATTTTTAACAATACAGAACCTTTTAACTCCTTTCCTGACAACTTATCTGTTAACTGTCAGAGACAAATGAAGCACTGACGCATATTATTAAAATCAGCACAATTAGTGCAGCACCAACGACCACTTTATTCAGAGAGCCTTTCAATAAGAAAGACCTGTTGAATACAATAATAATAATATCTAATAATATATTAACAGTATTGCATTTATTTGTCTTTCCTCTTCAGAACATTAATGAAAGCATCTTTGGGGACGTCCACATTGCCGATACGCCTCATCTTCTTTTTGCCCTCTGCCTGTTTCTTCAGTAACTTCATCTTCCGTGTTATGTCACCTCCGTACTATCAAGAGAGAAATAAATAATTCATTTGGGCTTCAGTGGGAATTCAGAGGGTCTGTGGTATATTTTTAGATTTAAAACATTTGAGAGGAAAAAGAATTACTTACACATTTTGCAAGAACATTTTTTCTGTACGCCTTGATCCTGTAAAAGCCACACATGTCACTTATTTACACTGAACTGTATTTATTTAGCACATTTCACACATAAAGACAATTCAAAGCGCTTTATGTATTCATTGTGTTTTTTCATCTCATCACATTCTAACAAAGCCTTTAGCTCAGTGAAGATCTTGTACTTACGTCTCTCTTGCGATGACTTTACTTCCAATAGCTGCCTGTACAGCAATCTCAAACATCTGCCTTGGTATGGAATCTTTGAGTCGTTCACACATGGCTTTCCCTGAACTGTATGCACGGTCTCTGCAATGAAAACACGCCTGTCAGAACCAAACACAACTTTTAAACCACCACTGACTGAGTGGTGGGCACAAACTGCTCTTCTGTACCGTGAAGGAAAAAGACTGTTATCCATTAAATTACAGTACTCACATCACCTCAAAATACAGAAGTTAATGACATGTATATGTTTCATCCCCAAAAGATGCAGGTACCAATTCAGACAGTCAGTAACAAATACATGTTTCATCAAAGTGAGGTTGGAGGTGGAGTAAATATGGCTTTTTAAAGTAGTGTTAATTGATTGTTCGCTACTTGCGGACAGCACAACAAGCTGTTAACACAACACTGACTTATAAACTTTATCAGGTGATGATACATCAAACATATTAGCAAACAGTTTGTATTTACACATTATTCATTTGGAGTCATGTTTCTGGCCCTCTGTCAAATCTAAGTCCAATATTCACTATCAGCTCTGTTTTGGTCTCCACTAACTCCTGAAAGCTAGTCGCTAACTTTGTCTGTTGTTTGGTGCCAGTCAGGTAGCTAACAGTGTTTTTTTTCAGAGTTTTTTGGCTAAAAATAACTGCCTGCTGCAGCTGGAAATGAGCTTGGTGAGAACAGTAAAGTTGTGGGCCGTAAAACCAAAACAATGAGCTTAAAGATGCTAAAACGCTCCATAGAGCTGAGGGGAAATGCAGAGTGTGATGATAATTTCTCTGTGTTCATCAATCTTGATGACACCTTTCACATTACACATTGTTTATGTACATTGACCATGGTAGGTTCATGTTTGAAGGTCAGTAGAGGGCCACATTTTCCACTGAAGAAGACCTTTGCATGTTAACCAGTAGAACAACACACGAACACCAGATTTCTGGTCTCATTTCCTGCTGTGGACACCCACCACACGCACTGTAAGCCACTCTGGGTAAAATCCTTCATATCAACCAGGTGTAAGTGGCTTCTCTGCTTGACATGACATCCTTGTTTCATTTACCTCCGGTCACATACCATAAATTTCTGTCGCTCTGTATTGTATCTCTTGTTCAAGATATTCTGCTCTGTGATTGGCGTGTTGCCTTTAAAGAATAACAGACTAAAGCCACGCTCGGCTCAGCTCCAAGACGTACAGTATGAATGGTCAGAGAGTGGCCATCGTTGGTGAAGCGTAGCGCCCTTCAATTACCAAGGCCTGTACTGACTCCTGCACCGGCTTTGGTAAGTACATTAAACACATATCCGCCGTCCGTCATCACTTTTGGCCTGCGAAGTTAATCTATTGTCCTTGTCACAACTGAAATGAAGTCCTTGACCGGTGTGTAAAGTCATCGTAATAGATAATGTTAACACTGGCTGTCAAGAAGCCATTTTTTAATATTATCCTGGATGTTGAATATATTTCATGCTCCATAGGCTCAGAAGAATGACTCTGAGTAATAAAGGACCATGTAACCTTGAAATTATGTAAACTCGTAAGAATCTGCAAATTCTTTTCAGTAACAGTCATAATTTAGCTGTGGGAGACTGTAGTGACAAATAAGAAGCCTCTTAACTTCTTATCCAAAAAAAAAAGGAAAATTAAAAATCAATTACTTTTACTTTACAGCATCTAAACTCTATTATTTGAAACATACCTGTGCACAATTGTGGTGAGTTCTTCCACAGGGCGTCCATTCAGGAGAATGTCCATCTTTATCAAATCAGCAGCCTGGTAGCCCGCGTTCTCATAATCAAAACTATGGAAGTGAAGCAGTGAAAAGTGACAGAGTGTTTCATTTAAGACATTTCTCCAATACTGTTAAATGTAAGAGAAGGTGGATGTTTTCATTTACTAGATTCTTTGACAGTTTTTACCTAAGAATGTCTTTCATCCATTGACAGAGGATACAAATACATTTGACAACGAAAGTCAGTAGTTTCAAATCTACTTTAAAGCTGTGAGAATTCCCCTTTTGGCATTTTCAATGTAGTTCATGTAACTTTATTTTAATATGCTGCATATAAAGCTGCAAGGAGATCATTTCCACCAAAGTAATTAAGTATTTATGACTGACAGTGGACTATGATCTCACATGGTACCTGCTTAATTTTACCTGGCGTATCCAGAAGACAGCGATTTGAGGAGGTCGTAGAAATCCACAACAATTTCATTTAGAGGGAAGAGATACTTCATCATGACACGCTGGTCATCTATGTACACCATGTTCTTCTGGATGGCTCTGCGATTCTTTAAGAACACAAACAGCATGATATTATTGTTGCTTCCACCAGTCTTGCATGTATTAACTATACTAACTATTGAAGAAGGGCTCCTTTGGTTAGCTTCAGTTAATCAATGAATTGAAACTGAGGGGGACTTCTTGGAGATCTTGAGAAACATTTGGATGCCAAGGCACACTTCTGTTGTGTGAAAAAAGCCTGAACATGTAAAGTAGCTTTAGAAAAATAAAGACATTTACCAAACAAAAAAGATAATTTTCCATGTTTTTTTTTTAAATGTTTTGGCTCCAGACCAGTTTAGAAAAGGATGGATGGATGCACTCTAGTATCTCCTGTCAAACTCCATTTGCTGATAGGCTTGAGAATAAGGCCAACTCAAGTATTCAGAGACAGCGTCCCTCTCCGACATACAAAAAAACTTTTTAAACACAATGTTTCAAAGCCAGATATACACGTCAAATGTATACAAGCAAATGAAAATAAACTGCATATGTTGCAGAAAGTACAAATGCAATATAGACAAGATATACCAAGAAATTCTGTCCCTTCGTTTCCATTTTCCTCAGCTGTCAAAAACGTTGCTGAAACGAATCAATCAATCTTGTGATATAAGAGACAGTCTTACCAAGCAGAGACTCATAATCTTGCCAATGTAGGCGTCTGGGGCAAGAATGGTCCCCAGCACCATAGGCTCCAAATACTCTGACACAACTGATCTGTCAGGGAACTGAGCCGGGTTCACGATGGTTATCTCTTCACTGCCGTGCGCCTGTAAGAAGAACCGGTGAGATTTCAATCTGCACATGAAAAGTTAAGACTTTTATGAATTTAAAGGGATTCTCAGTTCCAGTCTTAACTGAGAAATAATGTACATCTTAATGATCCATCATAAAATAATCACCTAAAATCTTCACGTACAGATAGTCGCTGCCAGGAGTTGGGATGAGAAAGTGTTGTTTCCAAGAGAAACTCAACTTACGTCCATCATGCACTCAAATTGGCTGTGATTTTGCCTTTGCAACAGAACATTCTGATTGTCATTTCACAGGGAAGCACGCCAGCGATACCAGAGAGCCTCCATTTATCTTCAATTTCAGAGTCAGAAATTTGCTTTTTTTTTTTGCTGAAATTACAGTGTGAGCACGGCTCTACTGTAAGAACAGGACAATATATGAGCAGAAAAATGGCTCTTACTTTGATGAGTTTGGCTGAAGACAGAACAGCCTTGTAGGGCACGGTGGGCGCTGTTACAATAACAGAGGCATTATACTCCTGCTCCAGCCTCTGATTGAACACCTCCATATGAAGAAGTCCCAGGAAGCCAAGTCTGCAGAGGGGGGGGGGGGTCAAGAAGGTTCACTCAAGTTTCACAATTGCTAGTCAAGCTTCTAATTACAAAGAGCCTGTTTGGAAAGAGTTCAACAGTGAGTGAAACTCATTTATATTCCAGTGTCATCTCATACATCCATTTGATATGAGTAACTGCCACTAATAAAATAAAATTTACATCCACCGGACTCATAATATGACCTGCAACTCTTTCTTGGCTCCCGATTTTGGCGCCATACATTATTGTCCAAAGAGAGTTGTTTATTCACCTATCAATCATAAAATATGATGTCGAACGAGAGAACATGCACCTCGGAAAAAGAGGGTAACCGATCAACAACAGAAAATTAGTTGAAAAATGTCCAAACATTTTAAACTCCTGAGGGGGGTCTAAGTTTTGAGGTTGCACTGCTCAGCATCTTTAAAATCTTTAGTTTTTATTCGTTGCTACAGTGTTTGCAATGACGCCCTCCTCTGTTGGGGATTGTAAAGCCAGTTTTTTTTATTCTAATTTAAAGAAGTTTCCTGACCTCCAGCCTGCTCCCAGGGCCAGACTGCTGTCTCTCTGCACTGTGACACTTGAGTCATTCAGGGTCAGCCTCTCAATGGCGCTGCGAAGGCCTGGGTATTCTGACTGGTCCATTGGATACATGCCTGGGGGACGGAAACAAACAAACCAAAAAAAGCCAGAGTGCACATCAACAATCAGCAAACAGGATTCTTGAGCACTGACTGCAACTGACTGAGATTCAGCACACTGCGCTTACTGTACCAGTGAGTGGAACAAGGCATGCACTGGAGGGCTTTTATGTTCGACTACATGTCCAGTAATGCTGGAATATTCAAGGTCCGTGCTCTGTTATGTGCTGAGTAATTTATGTATGTATGTATTTATTGGGACCATGTACAGTGTTAAACATAAATGTCACTATTTGATGTACTGCACCAGACTTAGCTTATAGCTAACTTTCATCTGCAGTCCCTTCAGCAGGTCACAATTAAAACATGTAACAGCATAACAACTAACAGTACACAGCAAAAAACACACAGGACACATAATACAAAATAAAAAGCTACACACAACAGCACATCACATACACTCACAATGTCAACCAGAAATAACTAATGTAAGCTTGTCAAATTAAGATCAAATTAAGACTGAGTTCATGAGAAGAACATGAGATGAAATTTAGAGTCAATGGTTACAGAGCTGTGTAGTTTTTAGCAATTTTTTTAATTTAGTATTGAACGTACTGATGGAACTGCAGCTCTTCATATCATGTCACTGCTGTTAGGTGGTGTAATAGAAATACTGTATTCTCAGTTACAGTTTTTATTCTCTTTTTTCAGAGAGAGTTTTTAATTAAGAGCAAGATAATAAACAATAAGTGACAGCAGAGGAGGGTAGTTCTTACCAGCAAAGACCATGGCTTTGGCCGGTTTAAACCCTGGGAGAGCCTCCACCGGCTGCTCCAGGAGGTGAAGTGTGTCACCGATCTGGGCCTCCTTCACATCCTTCATGCCGGCTATGACGTAGCCCACCTGGCCTGCAAACCTACACAAACAGTCCATCTCAGAGAGTCACACTAATATAATGTAAACAAGCATCTCAATGGACAGTTGGACAAATGTTGACAGGATTCTGGTATTTATCTACTGTGTGGACCAGTGCTTATTAAAAGGAGGCCACACAACACACTTACAGACAAACAGAAGGCGGCTTATTGTGCAAACATGGCTGACGTCAGAATCTGATTGTTAATATATTTTACAAGTTCATTATAGTGCTGAAAATATCTATTATTGTCATTATCAAAGACAACCCAATTTTCAATAAATCAATTATTAAATTAAATGTTCAGTCTAGAAAATGTCTGAAAATGGTGAAAAATGTCATCATCACTTGCTAAAGCCCGAGGTGGCTTCTTCAAAAAGCAGCAAATCTTCATGTTTGGCATTTTTTTTTAAAGATAAACTATTAAGTTATTATTACTATTAAGGTCAAATTAAGTGACTACTAATTTTTGGTCAGTTAAAAAATGTATTTTAATTTGTATGATTCTTGTTCATACACCTGATTAAGATTGCATAAAATAAACCAGAATGCAAGAAAGCAAGACAGCTTTTTCTCAAAAACAGTAAACGTAAAATTTCGTAGAACACTTTCGGTGTGTCCAAACTTTTGACTGGTACTATATATGTATATATGTATATATGTATATGTGTGTGTGTATATATATATATATATATATATATATATATATATATATATATATATATATATATATATATATATATATATATATATATATATATATATATATATATATATATATATATATATATATGTGTGTGTGTGTGTGTGTGTGTGTGTATGTATATATATATATATATATATATATATATAGGCTATTATTAGGCCTCAACTAATTTTCATATAAAGCTGATGATTTTTCTCAATTTATCTTTTGGTCTTTGAATTGTCAGAAAATAATTAAACTGCCAGTCCAATTTTCCAAAAGCCAAAGGTGATGTCATTAAATGGCTTGTTTGTCTGACAAACTTAAACAAACCTAAAGATATTCAGTTTATTATTACATAATATATTTGCCATTTTTGCTTAAAAAAACAATTAATTAGTTGCAGAAAATGTATCTGTGGATTTACAAATTAATTAATTGACTAATTGTTTCATATCATATTAAGTGGACAAGATACCAAATAGGAGAAATGACATGAGATGATGACGAGTGCAGCATACAGTTTCTGTGTTGGATGCTCATCTGGCCGCAGGAGCCCCAGCTCGTTGACCTCGTAGGTTTTGCCGAGATGCGCTGACACGATCTTGTCCCCCTTTTTGACCTGACCTCCAAACACAGCGATGTTGGCCACCACTCCTCTGTAGTGGTCGAAATTGGAGTCAAACACCAGGGCTTTAAATGGGTCGTCTACACTTGCCGCAGGCCTGAAAATACAAGTACGGAAAAAAACAGCTTCAGTTTTGTGCCTCAGACATTGTCTCGTGTGAGAAATGAGACCAAATGTGCCTTCTTACGATGGAATTCTGTTCACAACAGCTTGGAGAACACTTTCAACATTTGTTCCAAGTTTAGCCGAAATCTGAAAAAAAGATGAGATCAGAAAATAAGACACATCTCTCAGAAATACAGAGCTTCTGTGGATCACAAGATACAGCTCACAAACGCTCCAACTCACCTTGATGCATTCCTCGCGTGGAATATCAAACACCTTTTCAATCTGTAGCTCCACTCTCTCTGGATCAGCATTTTTCAAATCGATCTGAGGGAGGAAATGTCAGAATAGAATTACCTGCCACGTCGCAGTCAAGTGGAAAAATAATGCATATGATTAAACCAAACACTGGCAGGTCTGAGTGTACCTTGTTGATGACAGGGATGATTGTCAGCTGAGCTTCAAAAGCCAGGTAGAAGTTAGCAACCGTCTGCGCCTGAACCCCCTTCACATGTCAAGAAAATATTAACGGTTGCAGTGCATGCTGCATCTGCAGCCACATTCACAAAGAACAGCAAGAATTCTGGTTTTTTACCTGGTTGGCATCGACAATCAACAGTACACCTTGGCATGCAGAGATCGATCGAGACACTTCATAACTGAAGTCAACGTGACCCTGAGAGACAGATGAAACAAAAGGTTAAAAAAGGTTGAGACACATGAGTAATGCAGCATGTAAACAAATGCAAGTATTTTAAAAAAAAAATCCTAAAAAGCATATTTATTTTTTCCCTTCACATAACAAGTCAGCTATTTTTTGCTTTTAAGATTTTGGTCTGATTTTTATTGCAATTATGAATTTAGACAAGAGAGCTGATGCTGTGCTAGAATCAGCGCATATTTCACATTATCAGTCTGTGTTTAAAGGATTCCTTCACATTTTTTCAAGTATGTCTTGAAACAATCCTCTCATGTTCAAGTGTTCTTATGCTCCTTCTGTCCGTCCCTGATACAAAAAGATTACGTCTTAAAGCAGTTACTAATAACTAATAACACATGTACATACGAGCATGTGGGTGTTGCTTTAAGACAGATTTTAGGCCTGAATTAATTAATCTGCTTGCATTAGACTGTGTTAATAATCTAATGGAAGTAGTAGTGACAACCAGGAGATGAGAAAACAAATGAGAACAGAAGAGGGCAGGATTAACTTACCTCATCATCAAGTCAGATACACTTTACAAGGCACATGCTTCCACCTAGTGATCCAGAAGCACGTTGCACCAAACTAAAGTAGTACCTTTTCATAATTCATGTTTAAAAACAAAACATTGGATGCCTCTCCTTTCAGACATCTCACCCAGCTGAGGACTTACTGGTGTGTCGATGAGGTTCAGGAGGTACTGCTGGCCCTGGTGGTTGTAAAACAATGAGGCTGTCTGGGCCTTCACTGTTATCCCTCTCTCTCGCTCCACCTGGAGTTTGTCCAGCACCTGTTTGTTCTTCTCCGTCTTTGCTATGGCACCTGTTTGTTAAGCAACACCTCGTGTCAGGCATTTTATTAACAGCCAATTCAGGTATAATACAGTTTACTCAGTCAGGACTATGTCTGAGCTTCAGTTGTGACCCAATCGTTAACATTATACGTGTGTGTGTGTGTGTGTGAGAGGCAGAGAAAGATGTACTCATTTTGATAGTAACAATGCTCCTGATTAATGCAGGGGGCATACAATCCAACTGCAGTGTTTCCCCTATAATTGTACAGACCTGGTGGGTCACCAGGCCAACGAGGGGCCCCACCGCGCCAAAAAAATCTTTTCTTTAATGCCAAAAATAATGCCAAATAGCCAATCATTTAGAAATCAATAATCATTTGCGTTTGGGAGCCTCTGTGCGGCGCTGTTCTGAAACGTGAATCAACCTCTGTGTTGTTGCCTGGGAAACTCTTGGCACGATGTGAGTGCCACAGCTGTCAGAGAGCCTTAAAATTACTGCAGAGTAAGAGTGCGAGCGTATGCAGGTTAGCTGATGGCGCCACCTAAAGAGAAAAAGCTCTAACACAGGGGACAAATATAACCAAATATATTAAAGTTTTTCTCCAAAACTCTGGAGCCAAGCAAAAATACTAATGAAGGGAAAGTGACAGAAGTGGGAGAATTGAGAGGGGCAGATGGGGCTCAAGCTTATTTTTATGCAATGAATGCAGCTTATTAAGTGATCCTCTCCTTGTGATCTGACCGCACGAATACGCCATCCTGCACGCCTCGTCTTTTGTTTTGGTGCGTACCACCTGGCCTGAAAACAATTCTAAGGGAAACACTGAACTGTATTTCATTATCAGTCCTTAACAGCAAAAGAAAGACTAGGACAGCACTCCAAATGGACTTTTTTAATTGACACATGGACGTTTCAGGCAAGACATCCTTCTTCAGCGTGTGTACTGGCAGTTTCACAATCAATAGACACAGGTGCAGTTAATTATAGATGTCCACAACTGACACAACAGGTCTGTCACAGCAGGGGGAGCCACAATCATATGATGTAGGTTACTAACATAAAACAATTTATAGAAAATAATGAATTAAAGATAAAGAACAAACAAAAAACAACACAAATTGCATTCACTTTATAAGAAACATGCAAATGAAATCTCCTCATTCAACCTATAGGGAATGAGATTATCAAGAGTGTATCCAACACGCCTCCCTCAGTTTATCTTTTGTTTTTTTTATCTTTAATTTATTATTTTCTATAAATTGTTTTATGTTAGTAACCTACATCATATGATTGTGGCTCCCCCTGCTGTGACAGACCTGTTGTGTCAGTTGTTGACATCTATAATTAACTGCACCTGTGTCTATTGATTGTGAAATTGCCAGTACACAAGCTGAAGAAGGGCGTCTTGCCCGAAACGACCATGTGGCAATTAAAACAGTCAGTTTGTGGATCTGTCCTAGTCGTTTATTTTCTATTTAGGCCTGATAATGAAATACAACTGGTTTGTATGCTTCCTGAATTAATCCAGAGCATTGTTACTGTGTCTTATTTTTCAGGCCTAATTGGAACCATTAAAATCAAACAACTTTTTTTTTTTTTAACACACAAATACACATATGGAAAAAGAACACTGATATAAACGAATTGTTACAAATAAAAGCAAAGTAAAATAAAATAAAATATACATAGAAAAGCTGGAGAGATAAAACAAAAATTAAACAGACAATACAGAGGGTTCGCCGCCACCAAATTGGATCTCTGAATATGTTTACACGCACACTAATATAATATTCCGCTTGGATATTCTGAAATAGGCCTTACTCCGAATGTAGCATTTTCCAATTAAGATGTGGGACATGCTGATATTATTCTGGTTTTAGGAGCATTCTTTGAACGTGTATACAGCACGTTCAGAATATGTGTCTCAGTTGGGGTTTTTACTGCAGTTTGCACACAGCCCTCTTGCCTGTTCACCCCTATGCAGCCAAAATGACATGTGCAAGAGCAGGAAGGCAGACATAGGAGAGGAACGAGAGGAGAGTGGAGAGCTGTTCAAGGCGGGCTGGAAAAGCAGAGCACTTCTTCTCCACGATGGGGACGGAGCAGATCTGTTATTATCCTGGCTGATGGTGACGACTCGATGTGATGCACCAAAAACACTCAGAAGTGTAGTAAACATCATGGGACAACCTTGGTACTGGATGTGCCTGTAACCTTAAATTTATAATATCAGTCATATCAATATAACTTATAAATATCAGGCAGCTGCTCACTAATGTTTACTTCACTGCCTGCAGAGATCTTGTGATTCTCGTTCCCACTGGAGCAGAAGGAAACCCTGTAAACCCTCTGCTTGTAAACGGAAATATTAGTGCAATATTCATTTTCATTAGCCATGTAAACAGCTTAGTAGGAATGTTGTCTTTTTTGGAGTAGGGATGGACAAAAATAATATTTTGTGCATGTAAACGTAGTCATTGAGCTACGGAGCAGTGGGACTCCATGAAGACAGAAACACCAAAGCAATACACCATAAACAAACAGATCAATTAACATTCACAAGATACAGTTCTGGCCTGACTCTGTAAACCTGATTGTGAAAATTCTATATTACAAATACATGTAAACCATAAAAAAGGAAAAATCCAGCATGATGAACAAACATACCTGTCATTTCCAGCAGCCTGTCAGCCAAAGTGCTTTTTCCATGGTCAATGTGAGCAATGATGCAAAAATTCCTGATTCTGTCCACAGGAAACTTGGCCAGGTCGATGGCGTCCTAAGAAAAGGAAAGGAGTTGTTATGTCTGTTTCTGAAGAACAGGACCAGAATTTTGAGCTTAATGAACTTGACATCTCATCCCTTTAATTGGCAGTTTAACTTTCAGGCTCCCAATCACAACAAATAAAGTGCATTCAGCCTTTACTTGTATCTGTTTTTGACTGAATCAAGCACTTTGACAACTAAAGGAAATATTACAGACTTATGAACGAGAAGCAGCACACACAGTGACAATAACTTGTCCTGACAGTGCAGCTAACATACCTTTCTGTTTTCAAACATGTTTCCTACCTTGTCTGTTTGTGTGCTCATCATGTTGACGCTGCAGGACAGAGCAGGCAGCCTCTTCATCCAGTGGTGTCTCAACATTGAGTAAGTCATGTTATAGTTTTGGATTTTCCTTCTGTGCATTTTGAACTGCAAAACATGCCTTAACCAAGGCGTTTCACAACACCGTCTGACTAAAGAAAACCACATGTTTTCGCAGGTAACCTCACAGCATGGTGGGAAGAGGATGAATCGCTAATATAGTGCAGGCTATTGTCACATTGGCAGACTATTGGTGGACTGTCAGGACGATCAAAAACTCACGAATCTTTAGAGTAAATGGTCTTAACCCCCGGTAACTGAGTTCCTAGGGTGCAGACATTTTGGGTGACAGGTCATTGGCAATGACTTCTGGGAAATGTGGTTGATTTTTTTTTTCGAAGCAGAGGTGATGTAAAAAAACAAAACAAACAAGATAAGTCCCTATAATGACTTCCGTTTTCGTTTACGCCAGCAGGATGTATAATAAGAGCATACCATGGATGTATTATAAGAGCATACATGGCGAAAAAGCGATAATAATGGACGTAGCCACCGTGACGTCACCCATTGCTGGGAGACGGTGGAGCTAACTCTAGCACTAGCGTTAGCTGCTAGCTTGGTTAGGACGGTGCATTTACACTCTATGGTTAACTGTGATATTGCTAATGCTAATGCTAATGCTAATTTTGGCTAGCGAAAAACAGGCTAAAAACAAAATGACTCAACTCACTTTTACTTTTAATGCTAATGAGATATGCAAAGCTAAATACATTACTGTACGCAGCCTTTATTTCCAGGGATTTTAAACTGAGAGTCATTGCAGCACAGGAGCCTCATGTCTACTGATAGTGTAGAAGGTAATTCAGTAAAGGACCAGCCAAATAGCATATAAGGGACAACAATTAGATTAATAGAATAATATACAGAATTTAAAAAATCAAAAAACGTGAAAGGGAGATAACTATCTTGTCAATAGTCATCTTTGGAAATACTTGCATAGCCGGAAGTCCCGCCTACTCAAGCTGTCAGATCAATGATAAAAATGGATATCAGTTGCTATGACAACGAAGCTGCCTCCTGCACAAGAATAGATGACTGCTTCTCCTCTTTGTACAACCAGAGATAATAAGCCTCTATTAGCCCCGGTTTCTGCCTGTCATGTAATCATCTGTTTTTTTCATTTGAGACTTTTTGCACTGAGGATTACAATCGAGTCACAGAGCTGCCATCTGTTTTCTTACAGATAATACACCCCTCACAGGTCTGTCTATTTAGGATTATTAATCAGTATATAAGCGTTTATAAATGGTTTATAACACACTATAATGTACTGTAGCTGACATATGCGTCTGTTAATGCATTTGTCAACAGCTATAACTCCTCCTGCATGTGGGCAGCCACAGGTGGATGCTGGTGTATAAACATTATGTATGACAGTTATAATAATATAAAATATGTCTTTGTAGGAGAATGTATAATTGCTGACAAATAGGCTACTAATAATAAACACTTACAAGGTTGTTATATATGCTTACAATTACATTATAGTGTGTTATAAACCATTTATTAAATGTATGTACTGCTTGTAAATGCTAAATAGGGGGACTTAAAGTGTTACCAACATTTTTACTAAATTTTCCAAGTTGTAATTTGTTTTTTAAACCAAAGATGGCAGCTGGAAATCTGTTTGTTTTATTCTATGCATAAAAATATGACTGTATTATAGTATACTTTGAGAAAATATGAAATAGTGAAAATTATCATTAACATAGATTAATGCTTCTAAGCATGAAACTATGGATTTGGGAGATTCTGGTGTCCAACATGAGCAAGAAGATGATCTGTCACTTCTGCATCTCTGTTCAGCTGAAAAAAAGAAATGAGAAACTTCAGAAATAGGTTAAAAAGTCAGGAAGTCTGGAGGAATCAGGAAATGTCCTAAATATCTGGCTTATATTTCAGAAAAATACATGCTCAGCCCTGTGACAACAAAAGTCTTGAATGTAAAACAGTGAGAGGCACAAACTGTGCATGTGCCTCTATTATCTCAAGTAGCTATTAAAATAATTCATTTTCACCTAAGAAACAGTTATTTATATTTGAATCCTTTAAACTTGCAGGAAACTCAAGATTTCAATTTTCTTTGCACTTCTTGCCATTAGGTCCTAGAAATGTCATCAACTGTTTATTACATCACTGTTTCAACACCAGTTTTGTAAAATCTTGATTTACTAGTTCAAAAGCTGAAGTCTGAATAGTTGTAAATAGTTTCGTCACATAAAGCTTCCAAATATGCTCTTTCCTTGGCACCTTCTTCACGTATTTACTTGTCATTGCAGGAACAGCATAGGTGTAAATAACAACAAGGGCTCTGCTACATGAACAGTCTCAGTTAGCCAAAAGCAGCTATCAGTTAATGTTATTAATTACACCTGTGCTGTTCCTGCTACTGTATGCTAATGCTAAAGGTCTAGTCATTAGACTTGAGAGGACGGCCCTTGTCAACCTGAACGTCAGACTAGTCATTGAACAGTTACCATGCTGAACACTATTTGTTAGTTTTTTTACTGTATTGCAAGTGACAGTGAAGGGGATATTTTTTATGTATTGAACATTTCATGCAGGAATCAATACAAAACCAACTTGTCTTGACAGTGCACAGGCATTTCCTGCATTACTGCAATCAAATAAATCTCATTTAGACAAAGACCTTTAAGTCACTGTCCAATTTAAACCAGTATAGCTTGAAGCATCGCAGATTAGATTTAAGGAAATTCTTGTACTTTTGTTTAAAAGTTGTCTGTGGTCACAGTTTTGAGTGCTGCAGTCTGACATTCTGAATAATTTTTAAATGATCCTCAATTATGACGATTTCTTGACATGTAAGCAGCTCTGCTGTGATGCTGCCAGGCCATCTACTGTAGATCCCTCACATCCATCAGTATTGATTTCTGTCAGCCGGGAGTGTTTGAGCGCATGAACGGGGTCGGCTGTGGATGGAGGAGATAGGGCTCAACGAGGAGAGGAGACCTCACACTGCACTGTATAGCGTGTGAGTGCTGGAGAGATCAGGCCAGAAAATGAAACTTCAGCGAGCTGTGCATCACAGCTCAGTGCCACAGGGCTTTTTGTGGGTTTAACCAACACGCTCATAAAGATAGTCCCTGGCAGCACTGGAGCATTGGTTGATAGCATCCTCCTTTGCTGAAGAAGACTATTGAGCTGCCTCAGTTATAGTCTGTACAGTAGTTCTGTAAACAGGTCTTGGAGTCAAAGATATCCTTGAAAAAGTAATATTATTGTTTTAGCTGGCGAGCTAACTATCTTATTTGATGGAAATATAAAACAGAGCCAAAAACCTGCCTGACTTGCTGGATAGCTTTGTTTCCACCAGCTTCTCCATCCTACATGTAAGCTGACAGTAGCTCCTATGTGTCCAACGTCATGGAAGCTCTTACTTCTGCAAATGTTAAAGTAATCATTTTATCCTGGCTTTATGACATGTAACTGTGCAGTAGAGATAACTCCGGTGTCTTGTTTCAGATTTTTAAAAAGACAGAAGGGAAATCCTTCATGGTGATAAACACTCACAGAGCGCTTTATTAGGAACACCTGTGCAGTCTAATACAATCCAATACAACAACTCTGCTATAAATTCTACTTTTACGAAGCTTATACATTTTCAGTTTTTGTTGACATTGTCAGAAAGGTGATAATTTTACTTTATGTAGAATGTTTTGAAAAGTGTTCCTAATATTTTGCCCCCCTCATGTACATTATTGGGGTGGACAAAATAGCAGGAACACTTTTCGATGTAATGCCTTCCAGTACACCAACATCACCCACTATGACCTCAATAATAAACATAAACTGGATTGGATTGCATTAGATTGCACAAGTGTTACTAATGGAGATCTATTACTATGATTAAATAATAAAGTTGAGTTGTTTATGTATCTGCTGTGGCAGCTAGATGAACAGTTGATGAAACAAGCCTGAAAACAGTGTACTTTTTTATCTTAAAGCCTAAATAGCTAATTAAACAAACAGCAGTTGTCAGAACCACCAACACACAGATTAGAGGTGGTGAAATAACTTCTTGTCAGGTGTCTGATTATTTGTATTTCAAGAGAGAAGTTGGGACTTTTTGAATAGTGAATAGAGTCATGTTTTCAGTACAGCATTTTCTTGGGTCTTTGCTATACAACCGATAACTCTAAACAAGAGCCTGATCATTACACCACCACCTGATAATACTGGCTGATTTAAGTTTATAACAGATTAATAGATGTTGGCATATATGCCAGCTGATAGGTAACAAGGAACTGCTATACAGAAATGTTTATGTAAAAGAGAGAATATCTCCTAATATATCATTATATGATTTTTAAAACTCACAACTATCGATATCAGTGTCAGCTTCAATACGTCCGGGTCAGTTGGTCTCTACTTCAAAAACATGGCACAAACTAGATATAAAGAATTGAGATGATATGTGTTTTATTAGAAACTGTGCACTGAACCTCGTGAACAATCATTTTATCTGGAATGTTTAAGATCATGATGTCGGAGAAAAACTGAATGAAAAATTATAGTATATTTGACAACATAATTTGTAAAAAAATAAATTAATAAAAAAAAAATGCTAGATTTCTACTTCATGCAAAGTTTGATTGAACAATCTAAATCAAAGTTTAAAATGTTGATGTAAAGAAAAAAAACATATCAAAATTAACATGTGGCTACTGATATGGGGCTGATTTGTCTCCTCAACATACAGCATCCATGGCAGAGATTGTGATATAACAACTTTATCTCATATAAATAAGTTTACATACCAATAATATGCTTTTCTAAGTGTGTTTCATAAAAGAAGCTACTACATTCCTGTACTGATGTTTGTTGTTTTACCACAATATCGCATGCTCATAAAGTATAATCATTGGTTGTCCCTGTTGTTTAACTGAGCAATGTATATGGCTTTTGAGTTAGTCCAAAGTTTTAGTGGATACAACAAAATTCCAAAAATCTGTGATCACATGACACAATAAGTAAGCCTATGACAAAAAATACACTGTATGCTAGCAAAACAATAACGTCCACATCCGATTCATGTAATTCATATCAGCACAATACAGATCTATGTTTACAATCCTATGGCTTTTATATCTGTAATTATATAAAAAAAAAAGCTTTTGGGACGTTGGCTATACTGTTTATAATCAGCTAAGATTGTAATGACAGACATGCTGATTGGTGCCACAGTGCTTCACACTAATGAATTATTACCACTCTTGGTAAGGCAATAAAAAGCTGTGATATACACATTTTAAACAAGTTTAGACCTGTTGTCACATTAAAGACTGGGTTTTGTGAGCATTTAAACCACAGCATTTATAGCAGTTAGGACAAAATTAAACCTTGACAAATAAATAAATAAATAAATACAGATATACAAAATAGCTCATTAGTGTGCAGCTTTCCTTTGCTTCTTCCTACATTACTTTTTCTTTCTGTAATTCTCCCGTTAAAGCCGTATTGATCCATTTTTTTAGTTAACACTGAATCAAATGACTGTGTTAATGTGAAAAGTGTAATGCTAGCTGGTAATGACAAACCCAGAGAGCATTAACACCCAACTCTACAGCTTTTCATAGCTTTTTTAGCCTCTTTTAGCTCATTCTTTTAATCTTATGAACATATATTTAGTCTCTAGTCTTTAGCACTCATGAAATTGTTTTCAGTGAAAAACCACTGACAAAAAGACTGCACGCTATATGCTCAGCACCAAATAGCAGGCAGAAAAAGTTGAGAAAACTGAGGAAAGTCAAACAGGTAACAGCTAAAGTCCCAGATATATTTGTCAGGAGTAGTTATAACTCAAATCAGAGCTAAAAGAAGAATGAATATTGGATTTATATTTGTAAGGTGGCCCGAAACACAACTCCAAAGGGATGATAATGTTTCTTGGTGTCTGCTGGACGTGTACATAGGTCTACTGTTTGCTAATAAAAAATGTATATCAAGCATTGACTAAACCTAATTGCTTGAGTTTTAGCTTTTAACACCTTTGAGTTTCTGTCTTTCTCAATATAATGTGTTCTTGTTAATTTTTGGGAGCCCCATACCAATAGTCACATATAATAAAACAACTGCTGCACCGTAACAATATTATACAAGTGTGTTTTTGCATTGGCTTGGACAGAAAAAAAAAGTCAGGCCACTTTTAGATGGCAAAAAGAATATTTGATATGATATAATCTTTCACTCAAAAGAAAAAGATATATTGTAATATTAAGAGAGTGGGCATTACCAGCAAAATTTAACACATTTAGAAGTAACTCTTAAATCAAACGTATGTGTTCATGTTCATGTGTTTACTCTTCGTTTGAATTGTATGTACAGTGGCCACATACTGTAACTGGAAACATACTTTCAAGGAAATATGCACTCTAATTGAAGTAATCACACAATATGTCACCATGAAACCATGAATATAAATATACATACACATTTACAAAAGCCGGGATTTTCAAAAGTGCTGCAGACGGTGTAGAAAACAGGCGGAGATAGAGGATCACACTGCAATCCAGGACTTCACTCTGCAAAGGTATGTATACACAGTTGCTGGAGGTATTTGGTTCGTCTCTTAGTCCCCAGACCAGAACCCATTAAAACTGGCCTCTAAGTAGAGGGGACCATGTCCTTTATAACAGGTTCTCTGTTTAAGTAGGTGGCCCAGTAGACAAGGTTGAAGCTGCCAAAGAGAACCGGAAACAAAATCCGTGACATCCTGTCAATTTTGCTGACGCTGTTGAATGTCTTCTTGCTGTCTTGGGCTTTGCCGTCTCCTTTGGGCTTGTTGGGATCTGATGCTCCACCTTTGGCAATAGTTGGAAGTGTGCTGGAGTCCTTGGTAATATTAGGCGCATAGTTGGCCACTGCTACAGCATAGGCGTTATTCTTCTTGACGACAGACGCCCTCTCTTTTTTCTGTTGAAAGACCCAAAAGATTAGGTGCGGCAGAGACAACCCTGAGACATGTCACTTGTCATCTATCCATGAATTTCAAATACATGTAAACAATGATGTGCTGTGGCAATGAATAGCTTCTGGTGATGGATCAGGAACATTTTGCAATGTCAGAATGAGGGCCAGCATAGCCCTAATATATATAAGGATGTACTGTAAATTTAGAAAGTTTTGTTTTTTAAACCTTCCAACACTTTCAAGGATGTCAGAAACTTACAGCATAAGTAGACTGATACTCATACACCTCCACTGACCAGGAGGAGGAAATACAGTCAGTCAAATAGCACATAATATTTGTGAGAACATTTAATAAAACACCATACTGGTGTGTTTAAATTAAGTGTAGTATTTCTCTCAGTGTGGAGATCCCTTTTTGGCTTGTCAAAAATAATCTGTCTGCATCTGTGATTTATACTTTATGCTTGGTTTCTACAGTATAAATATGTCTGACAGCTACATTATTAGACACAGAGTCACTCCACTGGAGCAGTTAAAGGGTTTTAAATAGTTAAAGTGCATTGATGTCACTTCCTCAGCTACTTTTAGGTTTGAAACAATTTTTTTCATGACAAATAACACAGAAACACTGTTGGACAAATTGAAGTTAAAGGTGAAAACATTTCTTCTATTGTGGAGCCAGAAAATCTCATTTGTCAAGTTAAACCTCCGTTGTCTGACATGTGACATGTTCTATCTCGGTAAGCTAGATATTATTTCTGCTGCCTTATCAACTATATGAACGATGGGATGAAAAATGAAGTCACTGATAGTTTGACCAGAGTTTGTCATTTACATTTGCCAGTTTGCTAACAAGTTCTCAAAAATAGTTGTAGCGTTTTGGCTCCACCTGTGGAGAAGTAAAGCAGCCAGTAATATTATCACTGCTTCAACAACCTTCTGCCTCCAACAAATGTTTTTAGCTCTGAACAGCGAGCGCTGCCTTCTTCAACATTATAGCACAGCACTAATGAGTTCTCTTTGAAAATGGATCTTGTCAAAGGACATATTCTTCTCCTCATTACCTTGTCAGTCACAACACTCTTCCCATCCCAAGCCCAGCCGCGCTTTGTGAAGTAATTGACGGTGGCAAACTCAATCAGAGCGGAGAAGACGAAGGCATAGCAGACGGCGATGAACCAGTCCATGGCAGTGGCGTAGGCCACCTTGGGAAGGGAGTTCCGCGCACTTATGCTCAGTGTTGTCATCGTGAGAACAGTCGTCACACCTGGAAACACACAAAAAGAGAATAACATTTAATTTGACAGTCAGATCTTATGAGACTCATAAGGAAAGGGTTGTTTTATTACACACACATATTACATATAATATACATAATACTGCAGAGAAGCAGGCAGAAGTGTTTTATGAATGATAATCAAATAAAAGCAATATAATAATTCAGTTTTAGTCATTTTACAAACTGTGTCTTGTTACTTTTGTTCTTATGAAAGAATGTGACCTGCTGTTTTGCCCATTAGGAATAAGTGTAAGTCATTACTGTCCTTTGTGTCTTTAAAGTCTAAGGTTACTGTTACTACACAACTGCTGACCTCCAGTAATGCTTTAACTGTTAAGCAGAGTTGTTTGCCCAGTGGACACAGTTTATTCTTGACTTCTGTGCCTGTTTTTTTTCCCTTGAGCTAACCACTCTTAGGCCACTCTTATTAGTTCCACTTGGCTTACAAACAAGTCCAACTGGATTGAAAAAGCACTGAAGCATCTAAGACATGTCTCCTCTTTTCTCTTTATCCTCTCTCCGGCGCTGCCCATTTGTCATCAACTTTCAGCCATTTGTTGTGTTCCTCCTCCCACGCTGTCAGAGGTGATTTTGAGTGAGTCCCACATGCGTGTTGAGATCCAACATTCATAACACTGGACCCAAATTACATCAGTTCCGTTGGGAATTTCAATAAGATACAATTTTGTTGCCTATTTGAAATTTAGTTTTGTATGAAAGAATGAGAATCAGAAGAAGGTTGTCCGTGACAAAGGCAGACACTCACCAAATACAGTCCTAGCTGGCACTGATTCTCTATTCAACCAGAAAGACACTTGGGAAAGAATGACTGTCATGATACACGGGAGGTACGTCTGGATGACAAAATAGCCAATCTTCCTCTTCAGATGGAAATGAGCTGTCATCACCGTGTATTCACCTGTGGAGACAAGAATCAGGGTCAGTTTAAAGCCTCACGACTGCTGCTACGCCTGGTACCATTAATAATTTGACATTTAACTATTTTAAATGAACTAATGCATTTATTTTAATGCACAGATATATAATCTCTGTACATAAAGTTAATAGTTTACATCATATCACTCAGATCTCTCTTATATAACCTTTACTTGAAATCTAATTTGTAACCAATTCATAATGCTTGAAGAGGACATGATCAACAAACATTTAAAATGGACTTCTATTTCTTCTCATCTTTCTGTCATAAATTAATGCAAATCTGCTGTTAGAGTTCTACTTTAAAGGTCATGACTGTGGTTTAATTTGAATGAAAATAAAATATTTTTTTCTACATTTGTCACCCCAGTTTAGTACAGCCAATAACTCTGTACTGTGGTCCATGTCACTCCTACACTACTACATTATAAAAAATGTGCAGTCAATATTTGAACAAGCCATTAAGCCATTTTCCTCATCTACACTACACACACACACACATATTTACTGCTCCACTGCTGTCACAAATTATATTTTATCACAGGAAGAGTACAAATTGGTTTTCTTGGTTTAGTATTCATAAAATCAATGAGTTGTTGCTAATTTAAGTCTTTTATAAGCCTGAATTACTCATATTTTACTTAAAATGAATGGCAACACTGTTGTCGTTAGTGGAAACTCTACTTCCCTCAAACTTGCTTGTTCTAAAAACCTGACAACCTAAAACAGGCTGAATACACAAGTATGTGTTTACTCTGCATTTCTGATTTCAACATGTACATATGATTCATGATTTATTTAAAATGATCAAGAACAAATGTGATGGCTGTGTGCTGCGTCCTTCTGTCTACCAGTCCTAGCTAACTATGCTAGTGTGACGTCACTCCTCCCTTTGTGCTGCTCACTTATGCGATTGCCACCAGTAGAACATTATAATTTTATATGAGGAGAGAATGTAGCTTTACGATGCCAAAGCAGTCTTAGACATATATTAGACAGCCTACATCGGCTGTTGAGAGAGCACATTTGATATAATAATCCATCCATACATAGAAAAGTAGGCTGTATGATTTCCTAGCCACCGAGCAAAGCCCTAATAGCTGACAAGGCCGTGAAACACTGCCAATGCTGCAGTAGCAGGCAGGCCTTCCAAATGGAAGATATCTCAAAGAGAAGCCAAGATTAGACATGAGAAGAAAAAGATGTGTTACCCATGGCAACAGAACAGAGAAACATAGCTCATTTGCTGCGATTCTGAAATGAAGGCCTTGATACACACTGCCACTTGGCAAGAGGAAAGTCCTTTTCAGCAGTGGGAAGGGGGGAGGGGGTGTCAATTCCAAGGACTAATCCCAAAAGATTTTTTATTCTCTCTCTCTTTTTTTTTTTTTATAGGACTGTTGTTGTATTGCCTGCATTTCTAGCAGTTATGTGAGGACTAATTCTCTCTCTGTCACCATACACACAAACACACAAACACACACACACACACACACACACACACACACACACACACACTCAGACACTGGAATTTAGAGGAGCTGAGTGTACTCTCAGTACCCTATGGAGCTCTATATCTTCTGTAATTTAATTTGCATGCCAGCCCCGATGCCTGTGTTGTGGTTGGGGGAGGAGGGTGTACATGCAAGGAATCCACTGGATGTGGCAGAATGTTTCTCTCCAGAGAAGCCTGTGATTGCTTCACTGAGAGGGAAGACAGTAATTATAGCATGAAGATGATAATCGCGTCATGTTTCCAACAGATGACGGAAACAAGGTCCCCTGCAAACACCACTGGAAGACCTCACTCATACAGGACACACTGTCGGACAGAGGGCACAGACCACCAGACACCAGACAACAAGCTGACAATGAGACTTCATGTGGATTATCTCTCAGAGATGCCACCAACAATGGCTGCTTAATCCTGTTCTATGTTTTTACATGTGTTTTTGACATAAACTGCTGTAATTGTCTATATCATATGAGGAACAGAGTGAACCCTGTGGGTTGACTTTAAAATACATATATTTGAAAGGTTACAAGTCCCAACTATCGGTAAATATCCCCAAACTCTTCAACTTAATAGTATCTTTTGTTAGACCATCCCTGCCTGAAAAAAAAACCATGTCTTTCAAAGTCAGCGCCCCCAGTTTGTAACACAGACTTTCTGTTAAAAATCTGAAGTCTCAAGCCCAAGCAGCGACAACCCTGATGACATCATCAAGGGTTTTTTTTCTCAAACCTGACAAAGCTCCTCCAGACCCACAGAAGACATTAAACATCTGTTTTCACTGGTTGAGTATTGCTCAGTATTGTGTAAAATTGGTGGCGCTTCCCTTTAACAGACCGTTATTTAAAGCTGCATGTATAAATTTTTGGCCACTAGGGGGCCCAACAAAACAATCTGACGTTGCTAGCTTATAATGTTGGTGTGGCTAACATGTTAGCAAACAATTGCCTATTTGCACATGTAGCAGATACAAAGCAACATAATCCATTATCCAAAGACCTGATGCCGGCCACACCAGCTGTTCATAAGTTCAAACTTAAACTAATTATAACATCAGTGTACTAACCAGAGATTTATGCATCATTAAGTTCAAATCGGTTGTACCACATAAACTAGTTCTTAAATAGAGATTATTTATTTACTCCTACTTTAGATCAACTGACAAAGCTAACGTTAGCATGCTAATATCTGACCTGACACTTTAAATATCTCAGAAAAAACACACTAAACCTCAAATTACAAAACTTTATGCCAATTTACACTAAATATCAGTTAGCTTAGCATAATCAGATATTTGCCTCTCACTGTAAACAGCATGAATATTACTAATTATATAACACGCATATTTCTGCAGATAGAAATAAAACGTCAGACCTACATTCATAAAGGGTTGGCAGTTAAGTTTATTTTATCTTTTTGCTCCTATAACTTATTTTTGGAAGTTATGTTACAGCTTGTGATTCTCAGTTTTTAATGCTGCAACTTCATTTAGTAAATCACTAGTTTGACAACTTAGGAAGGACTTTACGCACAAACTTAGAGACAGATTTAGCAAGAGCTGGTGCAACCCTGTCCAACTCCCTGTAATTCCAGCACAGTAATTTGATTCAATACTGATAAAAACAACATTGGTTAATACAGGTTAAACTTGTAATGTAGACCTTTATAGAACATTCTTAGCCTCCAAAAAACAATTTCTGTCAAAAAATTATGTTTAAATGTAAAATTATCTGAGTTTAACTACTTAATGTGTAAATTGATATGTAAATACTACATCACCTTTTTCACAGCAGACATTTGGACTTGTCATAGTAGGAAACACACAGGTGTTACTAATAACATTAATGATTGCTCTCAAGTGCCCCAGTAAGCTAGCATGTGCAATACCAGGACTCTGAGACAGAAGCAGCTAAATGGAATTCAGCCATCATTAATTTTATTATTTTCACTAGAGCTGCAACTAATAATTATTCTCATTGTTGATTAAGCCTGTTATTTTTAATTGTTTAGTTTATGAAATATTAAAAAATAGTGACCCCGTTTCTCAGAGGCCATACTGATGTCTTCAGTTTTCTTGTTTTGTCTGACTAACAGTCTCAAATGTTAAGATATTAAATTAATTGTCATATATGAAAAGGAAAAACAGCAAATATTAACATTTAAGAAGCTCAACTATTTGGTATTTTTGCTCAAAAAAAATTACTAAAATAATAAAACGATTAATTTTCTGACAAATGACTCATCGATTAATCAAGTTATCATTGCAGCTCTAATTTACACCTGTGTTTTTCCCACTGAGGCTTATGTTACAAAAAAGCTGCATGAACTAGTAAAGATGCAGTGACGTTACTAGATTCATACATACATACATACACATAGACACATACATTAGTTCTGTTCAGATTCAGATTTTTGCGTGTAATATATGCTGCTGCACAAAAACAAACGACATGTAACTGCTTTAAAGTAACAAGCCCGACATGACTGTGTGACAAACAAATGTATGGCTGAATTGGGGGATTTTTGTAGCAGTGTGTTGATATGTTCATGGGCTTATGCAAGATGTCCGTCCCAGTGAAGCCTGAGAGCACATTCATTCGTGCCAAATGACCTAGTTTGCAAGTACGCTACACCAAACACTGACACACTAGTAATGAATGATTAATCTAAAGTCAGCCAATCAGATAATGTGGAGTGACTAGTTAAACAAGAGAAACAGTCACTGGCAGGCATTCTGCCTCCTATTGAAGCATCATACACCACTTAACCTAGATAGGAGCATTTAGTGCATGAAAGGATATTCTTGCTCAATGAAACTGAAGCAGGGATTCCCTTGATAGTGGCATGCAGTCACTGGGGAAATACTCTATACTGGTAACTGATACCTATAGGGAGTAGTGGTGGAGCACTTGGCTCAGGGACACAGTTATAAAGTCTGTTATTTTCTGTGTTAGATGCATTTTCAATCTGTAACACAAAGTTGCTGTTATAATTTCAACCTATTTACATGGTATAGAGATCATTTCAGATCTAATGGTTAAAATTCTGGTGAATGTGATTATCAGGTTAAGGATCCTATTTATGCTACTTGGCAGTCACACATGATTTAACTGGTAATTGTCTTTGATTGTGATATAAGAAAACAACTCTAGATTTGACACATAGTGTTTCACACCATGTTTTATGCTTTCACCCACACTACCCTGAAATACCTTGCAAAAAAAGTTCCAAGAATGAAAATTGGAGCAGCTTGTGAGAAAAACTGGACTCACTGTACATGCTCAGGCACATAGGGAAGGCAGCTAACTCCACAGCGATGCTTTGCAAACCACCCACTCCTCCCTCTACTTTACAGTCAAAGTCTGGAGGCAACATAACCCCGAGGTCAATATCCTCCACCAGGAACAAACTTCTCAAACTCTTTCACGATCATCAAATGCGACTCATTCTTTGGAGCCTCATAAACCGTGATGCTCTTAATTCACATTTCCACCCTGGATCTGCCCTTCTTAAAGGTCTTAAAGGCCCAAAGCAAGTGTCTAAAAGTTGATTTTCATACTGTACTAACTGACAAATCTTCCTGCCGCATTTATCAATCTAAAAAGATGGAGTGAGCGTTGAAGATGGTTTTGCCATTTAGACAAAATAGACTAAAACATGCAAAATCACTGGTCTCCCACTAATTACACATTTCTCACCATTATCATCATCACTATTATCATAGTCCTGCAAGAATTGTAATTCAAAAGCTCTTTCCATCATGTTTTCCTCAACTAAGTAGTATTGCTAAAATTAGATCAGTGCTGTCTCTCAGTGACACAGAAAATCGTACATGCTTTCAGATCTCTCACCTGCCACAACACCAACAGTAGCATTGTTGCAGGCAGTGTAAGATGCTGAAAGAAGGAGGTTTGCCATTATTGTTATTAGTTTTTTTGGGTGTTCTTTGAATCAGAGGTTCCCAAACAGTTAAAATGGAGCAGTGCCTTGCTACCCCTCGTCACAAGTCGCGTATGTCCATGTGCTGTTTGTTTCAGCTCTGTTTGTACACACCCTGGAGGGCGTTTATTTCTAAGTTAATGACCATTGGGGGATTATTTGCAATGCTCCCTGCATGTTATTTATTACTGTGCTGTGTATTTGATTCTGCTATGCCATATTGCCTCAGCAGGGAGCCTTACAGCGAGGAGAACCATACTGCTGCATCAATTTGTACATCCGTTTTTAATTGCTACGTGACATGGTTGTTCCTGACAAAATTAAACTTAGTGACAAAAGACAAGGTGGATGTGAAATACAGTACGGTGTCTCCTCACTGTAAGTTTTGTGTGTATCACCTCAATAAATAGTCCCGAAATCAGGTATTTCCTTTCCTTCCCTGTCCTCACATGTGCATCATTCTATAGTCTGGTCTGACTCCCTCTCCAGTGGCAAAGGTATGTATTGATTACAATGACTGATTTCTAACTTACAACATACTATACATATTGCAAACATCAGTGATTTGCCTACTGCCATTATATAGTTTCCAGTCACTGGGTGTAAGTGTACTTGTCAGTCCCAGCATGTGAAAGAAAACAGCTGTCAACCCTCTCTTGCCCTACTAGAAGATGCCTGCTGGCCTCCCAGCTTCTCAGTATTCAAATCTAGACTCAAGGCTCATTTCTGTGCTGCAGCTCAGTTTTTCCTTTTATCTCAAATCATTCCAGCTATTTCTCTGCACTCTCTACTTCCTGGACAGTAATCATGTCTCTCAGCCTTCTCATCTTCACACGCACAGAAACACTTATAAATTTGTGTATGCACACTCAAGTTCTGGCCCCGTTTCTTGTCGTCTGTGTTATCATGTTTGCATGAAATGTAAAAGTTCTATTTTTAGTCCTCATTATCTCCATCTTTTATACTATAGCCTATTTTTCTATGTATTTGTGCTCTTTGTTTTCTCCATGTTGGTAAACAATACGCTTGTTTAAAGTGTTTTATAAATAACTTAAACTTGACAACTGATTGTCTTAGATAGAGCATATTTCTATTTCTGTACAGGCCCCTGACAGGGCAGGCAGCACACCGGTCCTATGGAATTTGTGTCTGCAACATTTCTCACAGCTTTAAAAACAAGCCTAAATATCTTCCACTCACATGAATTCTAGTAATTATAAGAACAATTTGACATTTCTGGAAATACACTTTCTTTCTGGTGCTTAGAAGATCAATACCACACTCTTCTCTGTATATTAAAAATTTGCATATTTAAAATTATGAAGCTTTAATCAGGAGATACGTAGCTTAGCATAAAGGCTAAAAGACTGAAAGCGTGGCTTTGTTCAGGGGTTAAAGCTCACTAATTAACACGTTAGAGGATCTGGTAGGCAGATTTGCTTTATCTTTGGACAGAGACAGGCTAGTTATTGCTAGTTGTCTCTTTATGCTATGCTAAGCTAACCATCTTATGGCAGCAGCTTCACATTTAAAGGACCAGTGTGTAAGATTTAGGAGGATATATTGGCAGAAATGGAATATAATATTCATAAGTATGTTTTAATTAGTGTATAATCACCTGAAAATAAGAATTGTTGTGTTTCTGTGACCTTAGAATGAGCCCTTTATATCTAGAGAGGGAGTGGGTCCTCTTCCACGGAGCCCACCATGTTGCACCGCCATGTTCCTACAGTAGCCCAGAACAGACAAACCAAACACTGGCTCTAGAGAGGGCCTTTCATGTTTTTCGTGAGTTTTGCGACCACCATAGGTTCTTCTACACACTTGGAAGGTTGGTTGCAATCTGCTAGATGCCACTAAATCCCACACACTGGTCCTTTAACAGACAGATGTGAGAGTGGTATTAACTGTTTAATTTAACTCTTGGCAAGAAAGTGAATAAGCACATTGCTCAAAATGTTGGATTTTTTTAATGAGGGAGAAAGAAAATTTAATTTTAAGAACTTTTAACAAGGCGATTTTTGTGGAAAAAACATATCAGACACAAATGATTATTCAAAGTAGTATATTTTTATATGTTTTAAAACATGTCGGGAGAGGGTCTTTATACTAGGAAAAATTTAAATAAATTAAAAAAAAAATCTGCCTTCAAAATATTTTTGACTAGCTTCATTTTATGTACTTTGTATTTCCTCCTTTTTGCCTTATTTTTTTTTTTAAACTCTGGACTTAACCTGACTTAATTATCCTGTCCACTAATGAGCTTTTCACTGTTGGATTCACTTGCTAATGTCCCCTGCAGCCCCATTTGAGTGAAATGCCCCATTTTATATGCACACCGAGTTATTCACTTTCTGGGCCCAGAACATAGATTTTCTTTGTCATTTCATGCATGGTCGCACTTTTGTGAGACATCCTTGTGTCTTTGGGCACCGACATAAGACACTAAAATCAGTGAAGTACACAGCAGCCGTTCTTTTCTCCCAGAGCAACCTCTGTTAGTGTCCCGACAGCTACAACAGACAGATGTGCTCCCCTTTTTGTCCAGTTCTGCATCAGCATCTCTCATCTGTTTTTACTGACATCCAAAAAAAACGTAACTGCACCTAAATGTCTGCCCCCATTGTTCTCCAAAGGGAGCTTTATTAAGAGAAAAGGTTTGTCGCAGCAGCAGCTCACCTGTCATGCTGCTTTTGGGTCTCCAGGCCATGCTAAATGCAGATTAACAAAATACAGAACAAAGTAGGGAATTCAAGATGCATGAATTCCAAATCCCTGTTTTGTCCAATCTTTGTCATGCAGAGGATGCCAGAACAAATGTTTCTCTACATTTTTAAAGCCAAATAAAGTGAGTACCAAAAAGACAAAACTTAGTAAGCGTTTCACAGCAAGCTACGGCCGCCTCCTGCAACATGTAGGAGGTGGACAAGTTCAACATCCACCCAAACAAGCACATAATCTTCACAGTTAGATATTCACACTGAAACTGTTTGGAACTGATATAATAAAGATATTTAGATTCCTTTTGCCACAAAACAAAGGAGGTGGAAGTGATAGGTCATCACAGCTTTCAGTTTAATGCTGCGTTTGCAGGTTTTGTCACCAAAAGGTTTATTAGAAACAGCTACTACTGTAAGAATCCACATTTTACTGCACAAAAGCTGAAAAAAGACACAAGAGCTGCGTCATTTTGCAGGCATTCTTTCCTTTTCTCTGAGGCAGTTTTAAGGTGGGGGAACATTCACTGCAGAGGACAGCGGTCAGTAGGAGGTGAGGGAGTCATGAGGTGGATTTAATTCCCTCTAGACTTCGCCTCATCTCCGCAACAGCTCACCTGTACTTGATTTGATAGTTTCTTGTCCGACTGTTTGCCCAAGCAGGTCATACTGGTTCAGGCGGGAGCTTTCTCCTTCCACCACCACAGAGTCTGAGGCGTTCCGAGTCCAAGCGTAAGTCACTTCTGAGATTGTGTAGGCATCTGAAAAAAAGACGAGAGGATAAACCCACAGGGAATAAATCTGGGGCAGCCCTGGCTATTGATGATTTTCGAGAAATAATTTCAGTGACCCAAATGAAAAACCCCACTATAATTTGTGTTTGATGCAGGAAAAATGTCAACAGTAGAGAGAGAAAAAAAACCTCATTGGTTGAAGATGTCATTTGTAAAACACCAACAAGCAATCGATGCACGGTGACATTTGCCCTTTTCAATCAGTCACAGCATACATTGACTATGGAATTTGAAAGCTCATCTACTAACCCAGGAATGAAATAGAAAAACTGTTTTTTCTTCATGTTTCCCTCAATATATGCAATAAATGAAATATTTTCTGCCTATTGTTATAACAGTATGGCAAATGAGCAAACAAGATTAATTTGAAATACTCTAAACCATCACATGAATGCATTTAAAGTAAGTGGGACATTAGTTTAGTGAGAAGTCAAGGCATTTCAGACATGACCCATCATGACCTGATGCTCTGATACTTAATCTCTTGTTTTTAAACCAATATCTTAAAAGCAGCAAAAAGCAAAACATCTTCATCCAAATATAAAGAAGCCATGGCAATAAAATAGCAATTAAAACTGATTTTAATTCAGAAAATAAAATATTTGGATGAGTTTATTTTCCCCATATTTCCTAGTGACATTCCCACTCAGTCATATATCTACATGTCATTCTGTATCTGTTTAATTGCTGATACATATTTCTGTTAAAATTTGTAGGTCCACTGCCAGAAAACTGAGCCATGCATTCCAACTTCACTCGGTTCTTTAGATTGCTCTCTTGCCAAAGAACCAGTGAGGAGAAAAAAAAAAGAAAAAGAAAATAGCATTTAACTTAAAGTTCCCTCAGGCGCTATCATCATCAGAGTTACTCACAGCTGCCAAATTTTAGCGGACAGGAATGAAAGTCCATGGGGAAATCCTCCAGATGCATTGGGCACTCTGCATGCACAGTTAACCTGCATCCAATTCACAGAAAATTAAGAAGACTTTGCAAATGCAGGAAAAGTAAACAGCACAGATTAGGCATAGTCTCAAAAAAAAAACCCAAAACAAAACCAAAACAACTCACAAGCCTCATGCACTATTCAAGACACTTCCCATCTGTAATGCCTTGAAACGAAAATAATTCATCTTCACTGTAATCAGCAGAGCAAAGTAAACAAGGTAGTGCAGAGACCAGCAGAAATCAAAAGGCTGTATTATGAGTGAGACTGTAGGTTAGTTATTTGATAAGGAACTGCATTGTATGCAACTGTACTATTATAAAACGTTCTTGCAATATTTTATCATATAAATTGATTTTCTTGAAATGCATGGTGACAAAAGGATATTAAGTTGCATAAAATACGATGCATGAAGGAAACCTTTTGGACAGATGAGATTCTGTGTCACCACTGGATGTATTTCTGTAAGGTTATCACATGCTTTAGCAAGGTGTTACGTTCAAGTCAATCCTCTTAAAGGAATGGCTCTACATTTTGAAAAATCTATTGGCTTTCTTGCCAAGCATTAGTTGAGAAGATTGATATCAGTTTAGCTCAGCACAAAGACTGGAAACAGGGAGAAAAAGGTCACCTGGCTCTGTTAGCAGTCCAAAGTTATCAAAGAAAAATTATTTAACATGTTAGCTGAGAAGATTGACACTGTTGTCATGTCTGTATAGTAAATATGAAGCTTATTAGTCTGACACTTAATGTAAAACCACAACGTGTCATTTTTACACCTGATAGGTGGATTTTGTAACCGTTGGACAGTGGCCGGCCCGCTGTTTCCCCGTTTCCAGTCTTTATGCTAAGATAAGCTGCTAAACTGGCCATCATATTTATAGTACAGACATGAAAGTGTTATTAAAGCAAATAAGTGTATTTTCCAAAATGTTCATCTCAGGACATTAAGCGAAGATACAACTTTGTGCCTTTTTCTTTAGACGTGTTTCCGCGACTTGAATTACCTCATGGTGTACAGCAATGTCCCGTCATCTTTGATCCTCAACAGTTTATTAGGCATGGTCATATTATGAGCCACAGATTTTTTCCCGTTGTGGAAGAAGGTGTCCGGGGTCCAGATTTTACTTGCCATCAGGTTGTTGAGTGGCAGAATATTCATGGGTCCATGAAATTTCAACCTCTCGTCCTTCCAGCTTTGCCGGAAGAAAACATCTATGGTGTACTCCTGAGGGCAGAGAAGATGGATCAAACTTTACAGTCAAACTGTTTTTATTTATGACTCTTTTTAAGTTGTAATGTACGAAACTGACTCCCATTTTTGGTCAAAAAATGTCAAATAAAACACTGCAATTTCCACTGCTGTGTTTTATTGGAGCATACAAGCAGCAGTTCTTCACTGACTTCACCGGCCACTTTAAAACCTGGACAGTGTATGTCCACTGTATGGCTTTTTCTATTTGTCAAAGCTCCATCAAGGTGAGGCTCACACTCTCCGTGTTCCTCGTAGCTCTCTAAGCCGGTGTTTTCCTAAGCTGGCTCTGGGGCAAAGACAACCCCTTGACCTACAATCCTCTGTTGTCAAAAGAAACCACACACAAGAAAGGATTTAGGGCAGAAAGCGCTGCACTGTGAAATGTGTGTTTGTGTGTGTGTGTGTGTGTGTGTATGTGTGTGATTCACACACAGCGAGTAAGAGATAATATCCTCCAGAGCTTTTTTTTTTCCTTGTTACAGTTGAAAAGCCTTTGACATTTAGATCTTGGGACCCTGAAACTGTCCACTGAAACCAAGACTCATTAAATTATTTTAGGGTATAGCAGCTATTTAAAGGATCAGTTCAGATTATTAAAAATGTGGTCTTGTTATTGTAGTTTTGGATGTCATTTCTACTTATTATGATAAAATTGTAATCGCTGGGATCTGGGAACGCAGCAACATCACCACGACAACGTCTGCCGGGGCAAGAAACACGAGCAGTCAGAGGATGAGTTTTGTCAAGACGATGTAAATCACTTCATTTTGAGATAAAAAGATGAAAATGAGAACTGTGCACACACAACTATGGCAAGCACAATAGGTCAATGTTGAACCTAGAAACTGGCCTGTAACCTATGATAAATGTGTAAAATAGACAGTCTGGATTATAACTTTACCAATTTCCTTTGGTTTCTCTTCCAAACTAATTTGGCTAACCTGGAGCTTTGTTTAAAGGATGAAGCTGCCAATATTCTATATTTTTCTTACTGACAACAAATGGCATGAAAATACAAAACAGAAAACCAATAAAAATCATCCTACTAAAACATATTGTCTGTGTTTTTAAACTACAAAAAAAAGAAAAAAAAGACCCAAGTTGTGATAAACCAGAATGATCTTTGAAGGCATGATGTCGCCACAAACACCACAACTGGGCCCATTTATAAAACTGCAGCCAAACTGAGTGAACCTTTCTGGGTTTAAATATACCTCTGGCCTCTTTGTTAATGACTGATACTTTGGCTAATTCTCTTTCAAAGGTAAATATGTTTGCACATTATGTGTTTTTCCTTCTTCTTCTTCTCCTAATTATTTTCTTTCATTGGCCAGCTTTGGCTCTCAGTAGACTTCCCATAAATCTTAGAAAGCAGCCACCTCAGTAATCAGTCGAATTGCTTTACAGTATCTGAATAAATCAATCAGGTCAGAGGAGAATATTCCAGGCTGTTGCTCATTTTTATGAGACATCGGTCTATGCACGAGCAGCTCCTGAAATAAATCATATATTTTCATTCCAGTGCCAGATTTTGCTATACCATATGCTCATTTTACTCATGAGTAAATTATAATTTTCTAAACCTGATTTATACATTGAGATGATTTTACCCTATGGGTATTCTGACATATTGGGGGCTTACTTCTCAGGTTATACACTCTACTGCCTCTTACTGAAGTACTCAGTGATGACCTCTGATGTTTTAATCCCTGTCAGCTGTTTGTCTGTGTGTCCATCTGTTTATTTGCAAAATATTTTGAAAAAGGAACATCAGGAATGATTTGGCTGAAATTTAGTGGACAGATCTCCCTCGGGCTAGTTAGTTGATCAGATGTGGGCGGTGATCTGAATCTTGGATTTCTGCCATAAAACGCTTTTTATTTTTTAACCTTAGCGATTTATCATCTCAGTGTCTGAGACGTGTTCTCCATATGTGGTGGTTTATGTTCCACTGAGTGCTTTCTAGTTTACATATCATTCAGAGGCCACTGCATTGAACTCCAGCGTCATAGCTGTTATATCAATGGATCAATCACTTGGAAAATGGGTCTTCAACAATAGAAGGGACGCTGATGATATGATGTGAAGGTGGGCGCATGTTTCAGAATGATAAACAGGAAAGCCCAGGATAAACAAAGGAGTGACTTGAATAACAAGAGGACTTTCAATAATTTATAAGATGAAAATTGTCAGATGAATAGACATCGTGTTGTAGTGAGGAACACTCGTCCCACTTCAGTATGTGTGTGAAGAGAGAGAGATGATTATAAAAGGAAGGGAAGCCGGTAAAAAAAAAAACTAAAAATAAAGCAAAAAAAAAAAAAAAGCATTTCTTCCTTAAAGTATGAGCAGTGAGTACAAGGCCGACCTCTGGAGTGTTCATACAACAGCAAAGATCTGGGTGAATAATGAAGCACAACGAATAAATGTCTAATATCTCACCATGTCTGTGTCTGAAACTGGTCCAAAGCTGGTGACATAGATGTTTGTCTTCACCTCAGTTACCCTGTCTGAATAAGAGACAACAATTAGCGGCTTCAAGTGACAGCAAAAAGTGTAAAACAAAGTGAAATTGCTGTAAAAAGAAGAGAGTTAAAAAGCCTTCAATATGGGATTCTTCCATATTATTTTTCTCTGAACTGTCATAAATTTTTATTAATCAAACTTAGTACAGGCCAGTTAAAGGAATAGTTTGACAATTTTGGAAATGCACTTATTAGCTTTCTTGCCAAGAATTAGAAAAGAAAATCCGTATCACTCTCATATCTGTCTATTTAATATGACGCTGGAGCAAGTGAGCTTAGCTTAGCACCAACAGGAAACAGGAGAAAAAAGCTAGCTTGGCCCTGTCTGACATACCTGCCAACACTCCCGATTTTCGCGGGAGTCTCCCTATTTTTAACCCTTTCTCTCGCTGTGCTCCTGATTGGTAATTTCTCCCGTTAATCTCCCAATTTCAAATTGATACAAATCAAATGAGTGTTTCTCAGTTTCTGTTCGGGGTATGTGTTGTGGTACGGCTGTGGTTGTGTAAAACATACCAGTGGTGGATGAGACACTGTGGGCAAAGCAGTTGAAAATATCGCTTTTCTACATGTTTATGCTTGTTGAACAGGTGGTTTGATGAAGTAATTATTGGCTTTTTACTGGCAATGGTTTTGTTGCTCTTACTGAGTGTAATTGTCATCAACTCAAGTAAAATCACTTCATCAACCACCCCCAACCCCCGCTGAAAAAACCTCCAACATTTTGAAACCTAAATGGTGGCAGGTATGATTTCAAGATAACAAAATCCACCTCCCAGCTCCTCTTAGACTCAATAATTATCACTTTATATCTCATTTGTTTTTCTGCATAAAAATCGTAGTGTAAAAACAACAAGTTGTGGTTTTTTGAGGTTGTTTTTATGCTGGACCTTTTCTTAGCAGTGACTTCCTGGAACGTCTGCTGGTTTGCAGTGGCAATAAGACTCTTTGTTTTTTTGTGCAGATTAAACAAAAAGATGTGAATGATTTTAATTAGTAAGCTTTAGAGGTGCTGGTAGGCAGATTTTGTCACCTTTGAATAGAGTCAGGCTAGCTGCTTCCGCCTGTTTCCAGTCTTTATGCTAAGCTAAGCTAATTAGCTAACTGGCTTCAACCTCATACTAAACAGACAGATATGAGAGTGGTATCAATCCTCTCATCTAACTCTCATCAAGAAAACGAAAAAAATGTATTTCCCAAAATGTAGACTTACTCCTTTAAGCTGCCAGGACATGTAGTGTGAAAAAGCTTTATTTTTATTGTTTAATTTAGAGAGAAAACAAAGGCATTTGGGGTCGGCTAATGCTATGGGTTGTAATGGACTTAAACAAAATGCCCCTGTAAATTCAATGGAATTGATAAATGTACATTAATACATGTTGTGCTTTGGATATCCACCTAGCCTTTAAACATATTCAAAGATGTCATATTTTATTAAAACTAATCACTTTCCAATACAATGATACATAAAGATCCAATTCAACTGTTGCTGACCTCATAAATCCATGTTATTGTTTCCACTACTCAGATGAAGCTAAATTGTGTACAAACTCGGTTCACCTGTATGTGACCCCTACAAACCAATTTAAAAAGCGACTCTAACAGGACTAAATTTAGTGAGCCGGCGACATGCAAGCTATGATTTTAAGCGTACAAAATTTGTCCTAAATGTTCACACTGATGTGACAGATAGGAAGAGCAAAGCCTCATATGCTTCCTATTCAAGTGATAATGTGCTACTGCATCTGCGCCGCTGCATCAGGTCCATTTGCTTTCTCTACACTCTGTCTCTTTCAATAATTACTGAAGCTCGATCTCTCATGCTCGGTCAATTCAAAAAGCTTTCACTTTTTACTCTACACTCAGCAAACAGCATCTCACGTACAATCTAACAAGATCATTACTCCTGAGTAAAGTGCTCTCATGCATGGCAAGGCAAGCCGCCATCCATGTCCCTCTAACAAGACATATTATGGAAATGCTTTCTTATTTATAAGGTAATGTAAATCAAGAGGAATTGGCAGGTTGCAGAGTAATAGGTGCGATCCATTTAGCAAGACATACGATGGGGCGCATTTATTTATGTAAAGCAGGCTTTTGTGTGTAAATCAGGCTGATTTAAAATGATCAGATTTTTACTGCGGCTCACAGAGGCCTCCATTAGTTGGATTTATTTAAAGAGAAATCTGCTTTATGGAGACACACATGAAACACCATCTCAGTAAAATCCATGTTTGAAGCATTAAACGCAGCTGTATTGCACTACTATCTCTTGTAAAAAGACACAATGTGGTGCATTTAATTATTGGGGTGTACTGTACCTTAATGCTCTGAACGTCTCAGTGGCTGTGTCTGAAATCGTTCAGAGTCAAGTCTGCCATTTTGTTGTATTGTCCGAATGTTTTGTCATAATTATCTAAAATAATGAACTCAAATTATCCCACATTATAATCTAAAAAGTAGTGTACAATCGATGGTCACCAACCAAGAGCTAACTATCACCATTCATCGCAAAGACAGATAAAACCCGAGTACTGTGTGAAATCTGTTTACCACTGACATATATGACTCTATGTAGACATATACATATATATCCATATATTCCCTATATACTGAGTGACTACATGCACAATTTCAGACATGGCCAAAGATTTATGCCTTTACACAGGAATGAAAAGATCAGCTATTGTTTTTGCACTTTTTCTCTTCATGATCAATGTTGTATTAAACCACAACATACAGAAAACGTCCTTTGCACACTTGTCACTCTATTGATCGTTAGTATTTGCTAGGAGTCTGGTTATTGTGAGCTTTTTGTGTAAATTTTTGTTGGGGGCATTTTATGGCCTTTTTAGATAGCATCAGTGGAGAGATGACAGGAAATGAGGGAGACAGATCCAATAAAGGTTCCCAGCTGGACTTGGGGGGGATGTTAACCCCTAAGCCACAGGGGCAAAAAATAATGATGATAATAATAATATGATAATTTAAAAATATATTATTTAGTGTCTTGTGGTTTGCTTTGTCAGACCCAGACAGATTTTCTTTTTTCTTCACTGGATTATTGACCTACTTATTATCATTATGAGAATCAAGGTTTTCTATATTGTGTTGTTTCCAGTGCATTACTTCACTTTTTTAAAATACATTTTTGATGTTATTCTTGTGCTGTTTTCTATTTATTCTGCTTATTTAAACCACATTCACTTGTATGAGGTGTCTTTTACTGTTTTTGGATGTTTACTGTTATGGTTGTTGATCATATTTTGTTCTTGTTTGGGGTTTGTTGACATTACCTACGGATAATTATCTCTAAAATTCTCTTGGGTATGTTATGGGGAATAAACCTGTATAGGCCTCAGGGTCTGTTGTATTCTGTGCAGATTGTAAAGACCCCTGAGGCAAATTTGTGATTGTGATATTGAGCTATATAAATAAAGATAGACTTATATTGCTCAAGACTTGCTCCCTGCTCCTTCCCAGGTGTTATTTTTTTATGGTTGGCTGATTTACCATCAGTTCTCACAGTGTACAAGAGTTGATTTTTGTTAGTATTATATTACATCATTAAAAAACTAAATCTCAACTCTATACCAATATAGAGAGAAACCAAATCCACCACCAAATGACAACTCTAGTGCATTTACATTGCATGAGTGGAGCAAATTCACAAGCAAAACTAATCATATTTGTACAAACGACGCTTCCTTGCAGTAGCAAACCTAGTAGAGCACAGCCCTTGGGGAAAATACGAGTTTACTATTTAAAAATATCCAGAGTGCATTTAATGCCTGAGGACGTCAGGACACTTATTTATAGGAACAAGGACAATACCTAAAGTCGATTCATTCAGAACAGTCATAAACACGTATAATTTGAATCATTTGGTACAGATGGGGCTGATGAACCATGTTGAATTGGTCAGACGAAACCTGCCTGTGTTAAGGGACTGTGCATCCTGCTGTGCAACTATCCAAATGTCAACTTAACTCTTGCCAGTTGAATTAAAGAGCATCAGCAAAAACCCAATATTGCTCTTTATGATGGGTCAGAGGAGGGAGTAACATCAGCTCAGGAAGATGCCATCTTCATAAGTCAAGCCCGATTTGATTGTATTGATCAAATTGTCATAGATTTTGATTGAAACACTTAAATTAACAATCAGTAAAACTGCCGCCTTGGTCTCTGTACTGCTGATTAATCCAACACAACAGTGATTAAAGAAAGTTCAGTACAGCTTTTCAATTCATTGTTTTTAACACCTGATGTCTGGTACTATAATTAAAGTGGTGTGTTTAATGTTTCTAGTTAACATCAGCAGCTACTCAAGCTAAGAAGACATTGTTGCTTTTGCAGTTAGCATGAGCAGCAATATTCACCTTGGCACTAAGATCACCAGTTACAGAATCAACCAGAATCCAACCAGAAGACGTCATAGTATCACCCCACAGTGCAAGCAGGGCACAAATGTTCAACAATATCCATTTCAAAAAGGGAAATATGTCTTTTTAGCTGGAGGTCAGATCAGAGCGCCATGGTGAATATTAGAGGTGCTTTCAACATTTCCATGAAAACAGCGTAGTTTTAAAGCTGCATTAATCAATTTTCAGGTCACTTTGGGGCAGACCTTTACAATAAACTACACATCATGTTCTTAACGTATTATGGCCGTCAAAAGTTAATAACGTTAGCCATTTGGATTTAGACCCTTTTCACATTACACATATACATGTGACCCATTGTTCTATTACTATTACTACTATTAAATAGTACAGCTGTGGGCATGGAGTCGTAGTTAGATGACTAATTTTGGGTGGAAAACAAATTAGTAGCAGAAGTGTGAATATGAACAGAAGTGAGCTGCCTCGCAGTCACACTAATGATGATGTGGGAGCAACTGTGCTTTCTGCATTCACTCTCTGCAGCCTGGCTTGATTTCAGTGAAAGAAACCAATTGCTGCATTTTAAAAGAGCTTGGTATTGCTTCAACACTTGAAACAGATGGCAAGTATGGAAAATAAATTCAGGATTTAAGCAGTTAGGATTACAATTTAGTCCACAGTAGTTACACTATATGCTATATATTAGAGAAAAAATAGCTGTTTTCGCTTCTGAATGCAATAGTCTCGTTTAGCCATCAAACAGCTGTGGTTATATTGCATTAGCTATAAATAAATTCAAGAGAAATGTGTGCAGCCTAAACCCACAATTCAGTCATTGTTGAAACGATTACAGTTGTTTTTTTTTTCTCTCCCCTGAAACCCTCTAGTAGCCCCAAGGGGACATGTGGGTTCATCTTGAAAACCTCTGTCCTAGATTCCTCTTTTCCATCTTTATCGTTTGATTATCAGTGGAAACTGTAAAATGTTTCAATTCACATCTCCTGTTCACCGCAATAAGACACAGGAGAGCGTTTATTGGGATAGATTTAACTGCTCCACAGTTTAGTAAAAACATCTGAACAATAACTCTGTCTGAGGGTGACTTTCTTAACTCATGTTGTCCATGAAGGGATTTGAAAAATATTTTAAACCTATTGATATTGAAGAGTAAAATACAGTAAAATACAGACACATGGGACAGGAAATCTAGCAGGGAAAATAATATGTCATGTATGTATGTGATGATGCTGTAAATAAATGATTGATTGATTGAATGAATGAGAAAGAGAGCACACACACACACACACAGACATATGTATATATATATATATATACATATATATATGCATACTGCATGTATGAATGAACACACTCATGCAGCTGTGATGAGGCTCTTGTTAAGACATTATAAATGTGTTATAAACCAAAGTCCATTGAAGTGTTAACATATTTTTCCCACAGATGAGACATACAGATTTAATGTGTCTACAATGTGGAAAATTCCATCTGATGTCATTTTTCTCCTTTCAGACTGAATCCTGCTTCATGATGTCAGCTCTGTGTACATTACTGGCTACAGTACTCTACTACACTTTAAGCATTGGGGGTTTGGCTCCCAAATGGGCCAAAACTGATAAAAATGTATGTGCTCAGGGTGCTGTGAGACACTTCGGATGAAAGCATCTAAATTAAGTGTGAATGTTTTGTTGGAATGTTTTATCACAGATCAAGTCTGTCTTTAACAGGATCAATTCTTCATCATGATGTAATATCAGTCAGATTAGGTTTCTTTGCACTTATTAATTGGTAGTTGATGTAATTTTTCAGTCAAAATCAATATAGTGATATATGAGTCAAACCCAATGTCAAGAAATGTAGCGTTTACATCTTTCTATTTTCTAGGGAGCATAAAGTAGAAATGTTGGTGCATAAATCATATACTGTATAACAGAACATGTCATGAAATATGATCATTAAGGTTATATAAGTAATATACACGTGGTAATAGGCCATACATTTGTTCTCCTCATAAACAATAAATAAGCTCGCAGCGCTATTACTGTAGGTCCAGTTGTACAGGCTGAGCGCTGCCTAGCTAAAGGAGGTCTGTTCCCCATATGGCAGCTCCTGGGCTGGGCTGATGGCCCCAGGAATTTGAATTTCAAATGGCACCAAATCCTGAGGGAGGAGCTCAGCTTTGGGGTGAGGGGCCAGCTGGAAATGAGATGCCAGACATGGAGGATGATGGGAGAGGTGAGGATAGAGAGAGAAGCACTGTAACACACTGAGGCTACAGGAGAACTAACAAAATGTATTGTCTTTTGCTTCCTCTGCGGATTGGGAGGTGAAAAATAATATTGAAGCCTGTCATGAAGTTCAAGAAATTCTCTTTTTAAAGGCAGATAGAAAAAAAAAATCTTTATACTATATATGATTGTATCATATTATGAATACTTCATGGTAAAGCATAAACAATGCATTATTTAAGAAGAAATGTATCAATCAATGAAAACATCACTGAGTACAATATAGACTTTCCGAGTCACAAGCCATATTACTTTTTGTCACATCTGTCAACACAGTGTACTTTTGTGCACTGTACAGTCCTTCATTATCTGATGAATTCAGCAGGCAATTTCAAGAGAAACTCTAGCGAGAATAAAGCCCTCTGCAAGGTTAAATGTGGCCAGTTTGGCTGCTGTTACTTTCCAGGAAGTGGAGTGTTATATAACCTAAAAGTTGTGTGCACAGAGAGTGTTTGTCAGTTTATTCTTGAGGGGACTGCTGCCAAAGGTTATCGGTACTACAAAAGCTGATGTTAAATGAAGTGTTTTCACTCCAAATGAGCCATCAACCGCTTAAAGAAAGAGAGCCGTGCTGTTTTATAACAAACGGGAGCACAAAACATTTAAATGAGTTACTAATGTTGTATCATCTCAAATATACAGATACATCCAATGATAGTACATTATTTTCTTACCCCCAAGACCAGGCCGTAGACGGTTATCATATCCATCCAGCAGTCTGTCAAGGATCCGTGTGAACAGGGTGATGTTGGTTTTAAAGGCATCAGATGTGGCGTCAGCATTCACTGATCTGGTCAACACACACACACGATAACAACATGACCAGCTGAGGGGACACTTCAAAAACAAGAATCTGATGAAATTAGAAATGTATTTACACTCTGTTTTCCTCAGAGGCCTGATTTTTGAAAAGAAAAGGGGTCATTATTATCTGGCAGAGACTCCATACATGCCCACACAGACACACACACACATATACACATTGTTCCTCATCCACATGGATGACCCAGTTCAAGGCAGAACATTTGTGAGCCATCTGATCTTGGAGCCAAAACACAACTGAATATGCAAATGTAATCAGAGCCAGAGATTCATGGTAAATAAATTCAGATAAGGTCCTACATTAAAGCTCAACATAATCACCACTGTCAGCAGCTTTGGTGTAACAGCCTCAGGTTATGGGCATATTTTACTTTATGCAGGCAATGAGAATGTATACAATATTAATCATTTTCACATCTGGGTATTTTCTGTTTGGACCACATTCCTCTAATTACCATCAGAACGTGTTGGATTAATGTAGCCTAGTTACTGACGTTATAACCTAATAGACTGGGAATATTCTGTCTCTTATTTCTGGTCTTCTCCATTATAGCAACAACATTTTGCCACATTTTAAATCACACCTGCATTAGATCAGCATTAAATCATCAACAAACCTGTATTATGGTATTAACAGTAACTTAAACTTAGAAACATAAATTAATTAACATCTATTCACCTAACTACATTTTTAATGTTTTATTTGCTTGTTAACTAACTAGCTAGCTAGTTTTCAAGGGTTGCTAGGTAACTAGACAGCTAGTATGTAGCTAAAAATTTTATTGTTTTTATGGTTTTCTGACACCAAAAGTTATATGAGATATTTTCACATTTATATCAGCTTGTTTAAAATGATTGCAGATATGAAATGCAGTTTAAAGTCTAAAGTCTACTGTAAAGTGTTCACACTGCCATCTAAACTGTTCACGCTACTCCCCTAGCTGTAACGTTAGCTAACTCAAGTTAGAGATATCATGAATTTATTATCATGAACTACAATATACAATTTATAGTTTTACAATTTACAATTTCATTTAGCAGATGCTTTTATCCAAAGTAATGTACATCTGAGAGCTGATACAACACAACACAATGTTTCCCATTTGGTGAAAAGAACTGTGGAGGAGTCAAAAGGGGTGAAAAGCCACCATAGCTGGTGGTTACAGCTTAATAAAATCCAATTTTAACACTGATACAGTCAATTCAGCCAATTAAAAAATAGCAATACACTGTTTAAATCTGGTGTCACTACAAATATGTAATACTATAAAATGGCTGCTTTTAGTTTACATGTCTCTGTTGTGGCTAGAGCTTGATAGGTAACCATCTTGGAATAATGCTCTCAAGTCGGAATAACAGGCGGTTTTCCAGTTCTTCCCATTCTGCCAACATGCCACAAATACAGACACTCAGTAGATGATGGTACGGACAATTTGGTCTTCCAAGACAAGCTTTCACAATCTGTATGTCACTGGCATCATAATGGAGCCTGGAGAGGAATTCAATGGCCTTATTTAAATGGCCTCTTGTGCTTCTGATACTGGTTGTTTTTTTTTCTTCTGTCAACTGTCCTCCAGTGTGAGCAGTCAAATGACCTGAACTGTCACTCTATCCGATATCAAAAAGCACCTTCACACATGATAATATGAGATGTCTAGTGGTCGCATTGCCTTAGTAAAAATGAAACTGTAAAACAGGTTAGACGTGTCAGACATCAATTTAAAGTAATAAGGCTTAGTTGTTTGCTGCATTCTTCTTAAAAAAAGAACAGTTTCACCACAATTTTGCTTTTCAAAGTATTGACACAATAATACTGGCTGTATTATTCTAAATTTAAAAAGGCTATTAAAACACCAACTAATGGCTTGATGTTGTGGAATAATGCAAATAGGTATTTTTATTGTGTTTTTCTATCACAGATGGAAAAATTAATTGCATTTCTGAGTAGTTAAAACCACTATAATTAGTCTTTGAATTTTTATAACACCAAATAACCTTGGAAACAAGAATTATGTAGGCCTTCAACTACAATACATTTTCCACAAGGCATCACTACCTCCCAGCTGGCTAATTACCAGCATGCCCTCCAGGTTATTTTTATGGTCAGACTGAGGATGCTGAAGGCGGTAAACTGTCTCTCCTCCTGCGCATTGTGTGTGTGTGTGTGTGTGTGTGTGTGTGTGTGTGTGTGTGTGTGTGTGTGTGTGTGTGTGTGTGTGTGTGTGTGTCCGGTGTGATAAAGAGAAGATAAATAGAGAGCCTGCGGTCCGTCCCCAGAGACACAGTGAGTGATCCTCGGCCCCACAGCTCATATCATCGCTTCAATGCGTCTCCCATTCAAAAGACTCACCTGGTTTTCCAGAGAGCTGTGAGCGCCAGGCAGATGAGAAGTAGAGAAGCGCTCTCCCTGCTCCACATGGCTGCTTCTACACCTACACACAGACAACAGGACAGCCACTGTAATGAATGGAGGGCTGCCTTTAACCGGCTTGACATGCCACTGGATTTATATGTGACCTATACAGTCATTATATCCATCACTTATTTCTGGGGATTCCCTTTAGGGAGCGAAAAAAAGACGAAGAAGCAACTGACAGTAATTAGTATTCACTGACACGTCCCACGCCTCCACTCACTGAACATTACTGTTGCCAAAAATATAAGATCAAGTCAATCCATCGAGCCCAATATAGACGATAAAAAAACATGAACATCCAATATTAACAGAAAATGTGGAAGAGAGGCTTCTCTCCCACGCTTTCCAGCATCTCCTTAAATAATAATAATACATAATATTGAAATGTCCATTGTGTCTGAAAGTGGGCTGAAAAACAGACTCACCTCAAGTGCAGAAAGTACCTGCTGCAGCTGGAATCGTCGAAGATGCAAGAAAGTTAAGGACAATTCACGGCTCTGTCCTGTTTTGATGAGACTGGATGAGTGCAAGTCTGTCATGAGAACAAAGCTGCGAGCATTGATAAATCATAGTCCCAGCCAGCAGGAATGCACCCGGAATGCATTGGCTTTCATTGTGTCCCCAAAATAAAAAAATAAAAAATAAAATAAAAATAAAAACAATGAAATTAAATTTTAAAAACAAAAAAAATTAAAAACAAGCAGTTTGTGGGGCTGCTCCTGGCTTCAAATTGCCCTGTTCAGCATCCTCCTCAGCTGGTAGAAGCTCGATGTGAATCGTGATAAGCAAGAAGCACATCTCAGTCTCCCTCATCTCCACACAAAAACTACAAAGGCTGAGGAGGAGACGCACTGGGTCCTAGAGGTAGTTTGGTATTCACTTCCTGCAGCCTGCAGCCGAGACCTTGGAATGTGAAGGTGTTAATGAAAGATGTTTCCACTCCCAGTCAATATATGGTGACATATTGATTATGCAGAACAGTCCAGCTTGGTTGCACTGGTGTGACATGTTGGGAAATAGAGTATATGGGTTTAACCAGTGTGGATAATTTAGATAGTACTCACAAAGTCTTGGTTTTCTTTGAATTTTTCAGGCTAACACACTAAAAACGAAGTATTTAAGCTGGACCTGTATACTTACTGGAATGGAAAAGCCTTCAACACAGCAATTAGACAAGGGGAAAAATCTGCCCACTGAAAGGCTGATTAATGACTTTGTTTACATGGATAAGCAGCTCTTGAAAGCAGGGTGAGCCATCACTTCTTGTCAATAGTAAGGAGTACATGACTTTATATTAAGGATTTATTAATTGATTGATTAAGAACATCACTGATTGTTTATGTATATTCATGGTTACTCCGGACGCTGCTTTACCAATATATAACATTTAAAGAAATGACCAATATTGAACTGTATCACAAAACAAAGATATCGGTCTAACCATAAATTGGATTTCTTTGTTGTGTGTGTGTGTGTGTGTGTGTGTGTGTGGGAGACAGAGAGAATGAATGGCCCTCTTGACACTTTGTTGTTGCTAGGACTGAGTATTGTGGTAGAAATTATTGCCAACCTTTTCACAGCATCTATTGTAGTTCCAATGCTTTTTCCCCCCTCTGGTTTACCTCAAATCAGAAACCTACTGATAAAATAAATAAATAAATAATATTGAATAAATAAAACATCATAAAAAAACATTTAGAAGAGCAAAAATGATATTTGTGCAATTTGAGTCCATAATACTGTTTCGAATTGTGCCACACAGTCTATCGAGCTTTGGGAGCTGTTCTTTCAGCACCACACTGTACACAGATGAGCATGTTTCTACTGACCAAATGAAACTGTTCAGTGTCTGTACTCACTTATCTTTCACAGGGTCACAGGGGGCTGGAGCCTCTCTCAGCTGGAACTGGGTGAGAACATGTAAGTACATACTTCTGAAGCCAGTGTCCAAGTCATTTTGCTGCACTCAAGTGTGTTTAAAATGATGTGTAATTTGTATTTTCGTGTACATTGATGAAAGGAGGAAATCTGAGGAAATCAGAAACATGTTTATTGCCAAGTAGTAAAGTAAAACCAAATACAACTACCAGAAAAGACAGGTGAACATAAATAATATGAATAAAAATGTACAATAAAAAAATAAGTAAACAATATATTCTAAGTGACAAGAGCTGTTAAGTGTTTTAAAAAGTTTAACCTGTTGTTTTCTCAGAATTACTGTAATAAAGAGTTACATTTAAGACAAGTTCAAGTTGACTGTTCATTTCAGCAATATTATGCTTATTATGTCAATCACACTATCTCATATTTTTGATTTTAGAAAATCAAGTAAACAGCTGTGTTAAAATGAAAACAAATAGACACTTCAGGTAGAGGTGTTTAGTATGTGTGTCTTCAACAGCGAATCTTCAAACTGCTGAAACAGAATCATCTTTGTTGCTTAATGAATCAGTAGCTTTTAGCAGTGGAGGTCCTCTCACTGGTGACTGAAAACAATGTTGTCAGCTCAACTGTTTTCCTGGTTAAAAGTTTACTGAAAGACTGAAAAAGTCACAGAAACAATCATGATGAGATAATTCTGTTGCAAATAGTTGTCTGCTGAGCTTTTATCCTTATGAACAGTGCTTATTGGCCTTGTTTTGTACTGAAGTTGAACCAGGAACAGAGTGAACGTGCAACTGAAGTGAAGACACAATGATGCGTTCACTCACTGATGTTCGTATTGGAGTCTATTTGAATGGTGATGTCATTGCTTTGAAAAAAACAGAACAAACTACTCAGTATCTGAATGTGAATCTTTGAACTGAATTGAACAAAATGATTCAAATCAGCAAAGTGATTGGTAATAACTCACCTCTAGTTTCAGGCCTGGTTTGAAGTCATTATAAGTAATGAAATAATCTGTTGTAAATCAAATAACTGTGGCTGATACCTGCACAGGTTGACAATGAAAACAGCACAAAGGAGCATTAAGGAGACCTGGTGATTGATAACCCAGCACATACCCTGATTCAAGAAGCAGCACAGGAACTGAGCACTCATACTCTCACATGGATCAAAACAAACCGCTGGACCTCAGGGGTCGGACGATTATCAAGCACAGTCGCTGCCTCTCTTTGCTATACTTCAGACTAGAGGGCTGTTCCATTGATCTTTGCTCTAATCCATACCTGTGACAGGTGATCGATGAGGCAGGTCATCTCAATAAAGGTGACCCTCTGGCCTGTCATCCGTCCAACAAAGCAGGTAGGAAGGAAGCAGCCAGCCGAGAGAAAAAGAAAAAGCATTTAGAAAAGAAACAAACCTTCATTCAGAACGTATTAAACCGTGTTTGCGTGTGTTTCTTTTTCCTCTAAACTTGAGTTTTATTTGCGCTGGTAGCCTCTGGGTTACATACTCTTACAGCACATTATTTATTGCAAGATGTTGCATCATACTCAGCCTACTGCCAGGCTTGAGTGTGTCCTAGTTGGGCACAATGAGTGACAATGCATATTGATCAAGTCTATGTTTGGAAGAAGGTGAGCAAATCTTTTCAGGTTGAAAGGTAGCCGCAGATGTTTTATTAAAACAATCATTTACATTCACATGACTGTCATGCACAGTTTCAGGTGTCTCAGGAGCAGCTGTGTTGTTGGCGTCTGGAGAATCCTTACATATGATGAGATGGGAAATGGCAGATGGTAAATGTTAAAACACACATTTGTCCTAACAATACTGTGGTTTATGTCACTATGATTAAAGTCACATACTAAATATGAATGATGCAATCAAAATATGCAAAGTTATTTGTTATCAGTATGATTAACGGAGAGCAGAGTAACTTCAATCTGTTTTTCTGCTCATAACCCAGGCTTGTCCATTAACCCTTTGTTACATGTTACAGCTTCTAGTTTCCAATAGAAGGATTACCTATAAACAGCAGTAACACCAAGGGAGCAATACAAATGCAGATTCAGACAGGCAGAGAATTGACTGATGTGCTTTCAGTCTGTGGGGCAGCAGCTCAATAATGATCTGGTCAATCAGAAGAAAAAAAACAGATAATTGAATTATTTTCCTTATCAAATGACTATGAAACAAATAGATGTATCTAAAAATAGTCACTAATTCTTGTTTACACACACACATACACACATGCACACACACACTGTCCTCTGCTGGAGAAACACAGTTACTCACTCCACAGAGATTTGGAAAGAGATGTAAAAAAAAAAAGTGTGGCAGCATACAAGAGCATTTCCATCACCAGGGTTGATTTTCTGCTCCGACAGCTCAAAGCAGTGCTGTCACACACAGCTCAGTTTGCTGCGTTCGTCATCATGACGAGCAGCTTAACATAATATCAAGTATGCTACCTTTGATATGATCCCCACATGAGAGTATAGCACCAGGTGGTTGTAGGTTTGTATGACATTTTTGGGGAAGAAAATACCTGAGCCAGACATACAGTGTGTTGTTGTCAGTTGCATGTCAGCGTGAGTTGATTCACCAGGCAATGCTGGAAATGCTAAACCATTCTCAGGCCTGTTACCTCGGCAACAAGCCATGCATGGCAGAAGAAAGATGTTGTGAGAGAAAAAAAGATGAGGAGCCCATCGAGGGGCTCTGACACTCTTAAAGTGATATGTCACCCTCAAAAATCCTTTGTTGAACTGCGCTGGCTTCATACACGTTACATGCTCAGAGCTACATGGTAATATAGAACCAGCTGCTCTCCTGCACAGCTGACATGAAGCACTGTGTTCACGCTGCGTTCATGATGGCAAATAAATGTTCATAAACCACCATCAGGTCACTGAGATGCTGCTGTGCTCCATTTAAGGTTCAACATGCCAAATAAATATTAATATTTTGAGTGTAACGGTACTGCGCCTGTGCCTGAAACAGGAAATCATTTACTGATACGCCTCTTTGAGTGTCTTCAAATTTGATTGGACTGGGTGGATCAAACTCTGAAAACACAATGATTCACTTCAGGCATTTACACTCAGAATTTTTTTATTAATTTTTTAAAATGTACAGCATCACATGATCTTGCAGTACCTATTGTGGCCACTACACCAAGATTGCCTCACAAAACCAGAACTGAAACAACTAAATGGTATGCAGCCATTATTGATGTGATGGTTAAGGAGGTTTTTATATAGCATTGTCTATATAGCTGGCACTATAGAGTGTAATGTTTTCCTTTGGAATACAGCTTTTACAGTAAGTTATACATGTTTACTGTACTTCTGTGTTTAGAGTAAAGATTTCTTGATATAGACCCTTTTCACAGCAGACATTTGACTTGTGAAAGCAGAAAAAGACACAGGTGGAATAAATAACATTCATGATGGCAGCGTTGCATTTAGATGAGCCAGTTCCACTCACTGACATGTCTTACTAAGACAATTAATTGACTGAGCCGTCGTTAATGTTATTATCAACACCTGTGCTTTTCCTGCTTTGATAAGTCAAACTGTTGAAGGAAAAATACATCACATTCAGTATAAGACACAAATAGAAATGGAGTGCATATTTTGAGTGTGAAAACTCTTTTTGAAGAATATATTGAGGAATCGGCAAGAAAAACATTGTGTAGCTGAATCAGTTTATGGAGAAACTCCATCACAGAATAATCCGTGTAAGCATCAAATGAGTATTAAAACAAATGTGCAGTAAAAATAAGTTTGTAGGTTAGATAAAGACTGTAAAACTTGGAAAACAAAAACAAGTTATATTCATTTGTCATAACAACAATAAAAAAACCTTTCAGAACCAGGGTGTAAAATTAGCAAAATATGAGACAGAATATAAAAACAGCAAGACAAAAAACAAAATACCTAAAGTGTAATGAGTTCTGCATATAGCAGAAAAAAAGAATAAAACAAATGTGAGATAACTGGCTTTATATGTGTGTCCTTATATGAACTAGCTGTGTGTTGAATGCTGTGTGAGAAGCTGTTGTTCATTCTGTGAGTGTCGGACTTTTGCTTTTACTTTAAATGACAACAGCCAAGAGGACATTTAATTTCAAATCCATAATCACAGCTGATATAACAATGAAATCAAAATTAATTTTGTTGCGTGTACCTATAATTAGGATTTTGTTCTAACCCAAACATTCCCAGCACATTAAAGGAAATGATGTATTTTCCATTTTGTTCCATTTTGAACATGATAAAAGGAGGACTGGGGTCACAGCCACAGCTACCGTGCATCAGCAGACCACAACAGTGCCACCTACAGAAACTTCATCAGCAGAAATGTGAGCACGCTTCAGTGTTTGATTGACAGGTGCGGTGCAGAAACACCTCTGAGCCCCGAGCAACACAGATGGAGACAAATAAGTTCATGTGGAGTTCATGTTATCGGCTGCCAGATGATCTCACAGATACAAAATGCTACGGCTATATTCTCTGCATCCTATTGTTTCTGCCTCTTCTTGTATCTTATATAACTTAATAGATGAATCACAGGCACACTATCTTATAAAAATTAAAAAGGTCACTTTCATGACCTTGCCAATGCTATTTATGTATCAGGAGTTTTCTGCACTCACTGTTGCTAATTTCCCTCAGGTTACCAAGGAAACTAAAACGAGTGCAGTTCAACAGTCCTCCGTGTTTTGCTGGTCATACTGCATCTGCCATCTTCAGCTCCAGAGTTTCTACAATAATTCCCTTTTTATCCATGGCTAAATTTAACCGCTGAGTGTGTGTACAAACAGCAGAGAGATAAACCATGAGCTCTACAGCCTGCTGGGAAACATCTCAGTATCACATAAAAACAGGAATAATTCCTTTATAAGGAAAACTGATATTTTAGATTTGGGACCAATATGTAGGAGGGCAGTTTTATATTTGTCATCAGTCATTAAATAATACAAAGCTGATAGAGCAGTATTGTTTGGTTTGAATAAAAGAATAATGTGTGTACTGCACTTTACTTGATGAATAGTATGAAAATATAGGGTGGCCCGTATGTCTTGTAGTCTATATCACAGTACATATTGATGTATCATTTATTTTTGGGGAGAAACTCATTGACATAAAATATACTGAAGAAAAAATCCTGAAATTCATGAATTAATTTCTGAAAATGGTTCGATTTCTCTTCCTCTGATTTTAACATCCTGATTCAGAAGTTTTCAGTAAAAAACATCACTAACACTGAGGACACTGTAGTCATCTCCTGTATTTTTTTCTGTGAACGTTGTTGTTTGTTGTGGAATTTATATTCCACAGTTATAATCTCAGACATGGTGAGTATTTTACAGGCTAATCCCAGTTTTTTTTTTTTTATATATATATATGTATATATACTCAATATACTTAACCATACCTATATGAAATAAGAAAGATTATTTGTGTCTTATATGTCATTATTGTTGTTGTTTTGTTTTGTTTTGTTTTTTACAAAAAAAAGTTCAATTATTTTGTTTAAAGGCTTGAAATGACATTTCCTTTTTCTCCCTAATTGAAAAATCAAGAATCAATGAATATGAAAATATTCTTCATTTCTAAAGTTTAACTGCTGGACACAAGACGTCTCCTGCTTCACTGTAAAGTTCGTTCTCAGTGTTTGTGCACTGGAGGCTTCAAGTCTCCACATCACAATTGTGTAAGTTGAATATTGGACCAGAAGTGTCTGCAAATTAGATATGACGTCACAAATCCTGCTAGTATGTAAACGCCTTAAATATGTTTTGAGGTGAGCACAGAGAAACTTTCCACTTTCAGCAGATAAATGTGAAAACAGCCTTCTAGTGTCAAACTGCAAACACATCATTCTGCACAGTGAAGCTCAAACATCCAACTGAAGGAACAAGAAGAAAAACACGTTTTGAGTGGAGGAGGACTTTAATTTTGATTACTTAACAAAAAATAAATCAGTAAAGAACTACAGGCCTTGGTATTGGTGCCTATATGATGTCTTATTTTAGGGGAATATAAACATGTTTTCACTCTTTTCATCATTTACCAAAATAAATCAAACTGCCTGATGGACTGAACAGAGTGTAATGTGCTGTTTACTGTTGCTGCTGTACATTACAAACAGCCACTAGGTGGCACTGAAAGTCTAAATAATTAGTTCTCTGCTCCTGTGTCAGTGAGTACAGAGAGTTCCTTGAGATATATTTTGTGAGCATCTTAAAAATCCCCTCCAGACATGTTTTAAGATGCATATAAAATATTCTACTTTGAATAATAATTTGTGTCAGATATAGTTTGTCCACAAAAAAGTTAAAATCCTTAAAATGACATTGCCTCCTTCTTCCTCATTAAAAAGTCCAGAATCTATAAATATGCAAATATGTTTCATTTCAGAAGTTTAACAGCTGGACAAGATGTCTCCTACTTTAATGTAAAGAAGAACATATTTTTGAGTGGAGGAGGACTTTAAATGTTTTCTTTAAACTCTTCCTCTCACCTCTGACCAAATGGTCACAAGGATTCTTGTTGGATGAGATTGATGCTTCACCAGATGCCACTAATATAATTTATAATTCACTCATATGTTTTTTTCTTACAGAAATGGAGCAGTGATTAAACTTCTGACATGTTATGTAATCCAGGTGGACCAATGACATCATGTTATTTACATTTTTTCCTCCTCTGTGTAACTTTTCACAGCGCTCTCTGTGTGCTGTATTATTGTTTTACTCTCACTGGTACAATGAAAACAATTATTACTGCCTTGTAAATGTAAATGTACATTTGTTGTTCCTTCATCATAATAAAATATTCAAATGAATGCAAGCAAAACAGTATAAAATGGAAGCAGTTGTTATATTTTATATATATTTTAGCCATTACTGTATATTGCAGCATTACTGTCTTTTTAGAATAGTAAAAGAAAACAATAACCATGAATATTTTTAATTAAAGTCTGTTTTTTGTCAGTGAGTGATATCTCCATTATTTCACAATTGCATCTTAGGGGGCTTAATCAGTTATTGTCTTTATGAGCAGCATCAATTCCTCTCAACTGCAAACACATGTGTATCTGCATAAAGACTTTTTGTTATTGTTTAGTTAACAGTGTTAAAGTTAGTCACATGAGGAAAGATTAGTTTCTATCAGTTTAGTTTTTACACGTGTGATGGAGGAGACAACAGCTGCATATTTTATTATGTATATGTGCTCCAATTAAAATCACTTGACTTACAAACTACAAACAAAAAACACAATAAATCAAAACCAAAATTGTCTATTTGGTTTTCTCATGTAGATAAAATTTAAAACTGCAGCAGTTATAGACCCTCTGGTATTTGAGATGGACAGATGAGGACTTTAAATTGAATCTAACAATTAAAATGATCACAGGAGGCATATATTAAAGCTAGGAAGGATTCATTTCTCAACATTTTTTTTCTTTTTTTTTTGTTAGCAGATTGCCAACAGTAGTCACCAGCCATGGCCTGTGACACAAAACTGGCAACCTAACTTTTTCCAGCATTTACATGGGGGAAAGGGTAAGTGGAGCGTTGTGTTTAATATACATAATGTCTTTCCATATTTACATGTTGTTCAGTACTGCTGATATTGTTTGCTGAGCTCATGTGTTATCTGTGTCGTAGTGATTGGCTGTCAGTTGATTTAGAAGTTATTAGAAGGTTATGCTTTCAATGATGCTGAAGTTGGCTTGTATTCAGAAGTTACAGGGGAAATTAGTTGAAGTAAATGATGGTATTGAGCGCACGACTCTATTTATCTCTCTCTAACTCTGAATCTCTGTCATTGTAATAGTAGTAGCAGTTTAGAGGGAAAAATCACTATTTGGTGGAGCTGTGAACAACTCAAAGACATCTGAAATGTGACCCTGACTACACACTGCTTTGTAAGACGTCAGAAAGGTTGGAAACCACTGGTTTCATCTTGCTTGTTGTTGCTTGTAAAGCATGCACATTATCCATTGTGTCAACTCTTCATCTGAAAAGTAACTAAAGCTGTCAAATAAATGTGGTGGAGTAGAAAGTACAATATTTCCCTCTGAAATGTAGTGGAGTGGAAGTATAAAGTAGCATCAAATGGAAATACTCAAGTAAACTACAAGTACCTCAAAATTGTACTTTAAGTATAGTACTTGAGTAACTGTTCTTAGTTACTTTTCACCACTGATGCCTTTCACACTAAGACCACTTGAGTCAGGCAATCATTTTAAAAAAATGTTTCTTCCTGTCAACCCAGTCAACATCTGCACTTGTTGCTCCCTATGTGAGCTTATCAGATTAGTTCTCTATCTAGCCAGTAATGCTTTTAGCTAAATGCAGCAAGCATCTTATGTGGCGGTTGTTCTTGGCAAGCGAATAGTTTAATGTAATCATTATATCATGACACGGAGCTTCCAGCAGTCAATCCACCATCACCAGCACATTTACAGACATTAGAGCTAAGACAGTTCTGCTGAGACAGTTTTGAATAATGGAGGTTGAAGATTTATATTGTTGAAATTCACCTGCTTCATTTTTGTCAGGCCAATTCATTTCTTCAGTTTTCAATGATGATTTGATGTGATATTATCTAAGGTGTCAACTTCAAAGCTGCATTAATTAATATCTTATATAAACAATGAGTAAAATGACTGTGCGTAATGTGACCAAAGTCACTTGTAGTGATAAACTTACAGAAAATTATTACTCGACTTGATAGTTCGCCTCAGAGCTATGGATTGTTTTTTCAGCTCATTGTCTTGGTTTGGCAGCTTTACTGTTTTGGTTCAGTCTCACTGCTCTCATCAGTCTCATTTCATACAGGAGGTAATTGTTTTAATCACTGAAAGCTCTGATAATCTCACCCTGATAATCAGACTGAATTGCCATTTTGTTTCACTTAATTCATTATTCCAATTTGAATTGCTGAATATGAATGCTAATGTTATTCTCTATCTGCTGGATGTGTAAATAGGAGACTGTTTGCTAACATGTTCCTTTATAAGGTGATGGTATCTCAATACTGTATTTACAGGTTGTTCCACTGCCCTCCAGTGGTACAAACTAATAATAAACTGGTTCTTCTTTAAGAGCAAATAAGCTTGTTGCTCACCTGGTAAATGTCCACCAGTATAAGTGTGCTCTTGGCTAATTACCAATTTTAATACAAGTGGAAACCTTTCTCATCTTGCTTGTGTCACATGTATCTCACACAGTACTTTTGTTGCCAGTTTACTAAACAAAGTCATGTACACCAAGCAGCAGGAATGTGTCTAACATGTTTAATGTTGTTTCTTCAAAACAGTGCATTGGGTAAGGACTAACAAAGGAAACATTAGTTCAAAAAATATGTTTTTTTATCAGCATAGTGACTGTAACAACTTGAGATGACAAACAAGTTAAAGTTGGGATAATATACAGTACCATAGTTTGTCACTGCGGCATCAGTGCTAAGTACACAAGTCCATTTCATTCAGGCAATGCTGCAGAAAATCATCTGCAAACTGGTGCATTTAAAGGAGCAAAATGGTTCCTTCCTTTTGTTAAAATATTACAACTGGAGGGTGTGTTACTTTTTGATTATGAGTTGAATTAATTAAAATATTTATCTTAAGCTCTTACATAATGGAAAAGCACTGTAATGAGTCCTTTGGTGCAGCATTAGTTTATGTAAAGAAGCAATTTAAAGTTGTGTACACATGTCATGTTCTATGCTTTCATTAACATTATTGCTGTCTGTGTGTGGCTTATCTAATAGTCTAAATATTGCTTCAAGTGGTGCTCCTACTATTGAGTATTACTGTTATTATCATAGAGGGTTTCATCAAGATCATGTCTGTAGAAATCATTGTTCCATATCATCGGTGTACAAAAGGTGACGACTTTTAGGCTCTTCAGTTTCTGTGAGTAAATGTTGTGACACAACAAATGGTGGGTGGCATTCCTTCCTTCTTCACCAGGAAGATTAATAACCCCCAAAATGACTTGCACTTGTGCTAGAAAGTATAATACAAATTAGAATGTATTATCCTCTTAACTACCAAGGGCCTACACACTAATTATCTTGGCCTATGGCATTCCAAAAACTGGGTTAAGTGAGGTCTTATTACACATGAAACCACTCGCATACACAGGCTGCATGAGAAATGTGCTATTGAAAAAAGACTGTAGTGAATTTAAATCTTTTCACATGTGACAAATAGTGTCATACAAAAATGAAACAATGGGAAAATATCAGTCATTACACAATCTGTAAGCAAAATGTATGATCAAGATATACCCGAGCTGCCATGGAGATACTCCTAGCAGGTTTTCAGACACCAGCGATGGGAGCTCAGGGTTCAGTGTCTAGCAAGCAATAACCAAATTCAAGAAATAAAGTTGAGGCCCATTTATTGAAGTTTTTGTTGCTAAAGCATCCCTATAATCCCTGAAGGAAACCCATCTATGAAGATAGATGAGTGATAATAATACCTACGTTGTCACTGTGCTAACCTCTAGTGCTAACCTCTAGAGAGTGACATGCTCATAAATTTAAACTGTTCCTCATTTTGCTGAAGACCCTGGATCCCCCACTCTCAGAGCATGAACATTTTTTAACACACAAAAAAGCCATTGATACATATTTTAATGCAGAATCAAAAAAATATAACATAAAATTAGCAGCAGAACCATGTCTGAAGAAAATAACACAAGTTTACTCCCTCTAGTGGTTCATCTAACCCAAGATGTAATGAATCAAAACTCAAAAGACCTGAAGCTTATTTTATTTGCAGGTAGTTAATGTTTTCTAATTCTACTGGATTAGTACTATTACTATTGGGCTACTAATTAACCCAGTTTATATTACAGCTCACCACTATGTTAATTGTACTGAACAGTTATCACTTACAGTGCAGGATTTCAGGATATATGCCACTGTATATAAAGTACACATGTTTCAAAGTCACCCTGTTATGAGGGTGAGGTTTTATTCTTTGCTTGTGAAACAAGATGATTCAGAACACTTTTCTTTCTTGTCCTTAAATCCCATATAAAGATCATTTAAATTGGCTTTGCTTTGTCAGCAGGAAAACAAGCCTTTGAATCTCCATTAAATGTTGTTTCAGTGGTCTGTTTTGAAATGTTGTAATTTACTTCATACAAAGCAAAGGAGGTCAGGTCTCCTACTGGCAGTTAGAATCCTCAAATTTTATGTTTCATTTCTTTTTTCACTGTTATATATATTTGTTTGCTTTCCAGTGGACTCAACCATATGCAAAAGTGTCTTGAGTTTACTCTCTACATTGTACATATTAATCTTGTACTTACTGTAAATCTAATTTCTAACTCTGACCTGACTTTAACAGTTCTGGTAGCCAGTCAGCTTTACAAGTAAAGCAGATGCAAAGTAAAATTCACATCATTCTGTTAAATAATAAACCTGAATGGCTACCAGCAGGATGCTGTCCTTGCTCCAACATTCAACTCCTGCCAGTTCAAAATGAATGGAAGAACACATCCTCATGATAAAAAGAGGGGTCAGTTGAGCCACTAGAGGGAGCATTACGCCATGTTTTACATCAAAAGTGCTCTAAACCCACAATGAATGCCCCATTTTACCCAGCCATCTGCACTTTCTGGTGTTTGAAAAAGCTATTTTGATGCTGCTTGAACTATTTAAACAGCTGAAGTGACAATGATTAATGAGCGCTTGATCTCAGGATGCTGGTGAACTTTCCACAAACCTGCACTGTGTCAGCTTTCAAAATGGCAAAGTGAGCGTGTGGAGCATCTTTAACTATCTGTCTGTCATCTAGAACAACATGTTGGGAAAAAAAAAAGAAAAAGAAAACCCACAACCTGGCGTTGGCAGCTCCATCAATCATGCACACATTTAGAGCAGGAAAAGCATCACATAAACACTGAACATCAATCTGTTGTTGACAAGGTTCTCATTAGTACATGGATGTTCTGTGTTTTTATGATGAGATCTATTTTGTACAATGTTGTGAGAGACAGACAGAGCAGGAGAAAGTGAGAGAGGAGAGACCAACAGGGAGGTAATAAGGGCAAAATCAATTTCACACATGACTGCGTTTAGGAGAGGTGAGTGGCGGCGGGCATCTTGATCTGTCCATCAGCCTGCGTGCCTCTTGCTGCTGTGGCAGCATCATAACTCCTGTTAGACTAACCGATCAACAAGGGCCATAAGTACATGGATGATATGGCTATTAGACCGAGAAACTAGGCACCCACTACATCATGAATCTCCACCGTATCCGTATGACATCTCTGTCTGCAGAGGCACACAGAGGGGCTGAGCTCATCCACTGACTGTTTAACCTTCAACTTCTAAACAGTCTCCACTGGATAAAGCAGATGGAAACGAGACCATGAGGAAATATATTCTATTAGTCGAGCATGATTAAATGAATCCACTATCAAAATATAGTCTTGTATATATCTTGTAAATTAGGAGTCTAAATATTTGCAAAAACTGTAATTTTGTGATGGTCCTCTTTGTACTTACATACAGCAAGTAATTACTGAAAATCTTACTCTGTCCAGATAAAGCTGGACTCAATGACAACCGTTTAACCTCTACAGGCAGTAACAGGACAGAACAGTAAGAGGACAGTACATTATGTTGTATGGTATCTTGGCAATGACATTCTTCACAGATTCAAAGATTAAAAGTTACTACAAGGAACATTCATTTTGTGTTTTTTGACAGCCCCTGTGGACAAAAGTGGGACTTTCCCGGAATGAAGACTGCATTTCCCATGAGCACCACCGCCGTGTGTAGTAAAGATCTTGATCTGGCTAGTGCGTTTTGGAAGTGAGTGAAAGAAAAACGCAACTTATTTTTAATACTATTTTTATTTTTAAACACAGCTGTTTGCAGGATGTATAGCAATGAGGTAATGTGTCTATTTGTGGCTATGTAAGATTAATAATTGTAATATGACGATAATGAAACAACGTAAACTTTGTGTTAGTACCGTTCATACACCCTGGTTACATGTAAGGCTTAAAATCTGGCAATGCAGTACCTTCCTGCAGGGTTGTGCGGAGGTGTGGGCGTCTTTATTTGTGCTTTAGAATGTAACTGCTGTGAAACAATCAGAAAATAACGTTTTATTTCTCTGATTCACTGCTTTGTTCTCATTACACCACCGCTCGCTCACTTCGTTCACTCTCTAGCTTGCTCGACCACCACCGCTCTCTCTCTCATGCTCTCAGCTCACTCGTACTCTCTCTTTTTCTCTCATCTTTTTTTAAATGAATTGGGAAACCGACAAAGTCTAACTTTACTGTTAACGTTATCAAACAAAGAGAAATGTCCTCCCTTGTCCTAACTTTGTACTCCCTCATTTACAGTGCTACATGTGATGTAAATGTAAGCTCGTCTAGTCTGTGTGCCATAGATCGTTTCGTCTGATTTCGCAGGGAATCTGATCCAGCAGCAGGCATTTAGAATAACTATATAGAAGTAGCCAGTCTTCTTGCTGATGGTCTTGTTTGTTTATGTCGGTCAAATAGAGGCATCAGTATTAAATTGAGACTGTTTCAAAACCAGTTAAAAGTTTCTTGTAGTTGCTTTAAATGATCAGATATGTCTTTCTCTCTGGGGGTCACCAGAGTGCGAAAACGCACAAGATCCTGATCCTGATCATCAGTGTTGTGACTGAAATCTTTTCTGGGCTGTTTTTGCATTAGTATGAGGAAAAAACTGAAAGTTGGACTCACAGCAGAAAGGCATCTGACTATATGTTACGGTTGATATTTATTTGTTTTTTGTGGCCACGGACATCACGGGATTTCAATCAAGGAATAGTTTGACATTTTGGGTAAAACAGTTATTCACTTTCAAGCCAAGAGTTAGCTGAGAAGATTGATACCACTCTCATGTTTGTATGCTAAATTTAAAGCTACAGACGGCAGCTGGTTAGCGTAGCTTAGCATAAAGACCGGAAACAAAGAAATAGCTTGCTATACCATAACCATCACCGTTAAACAAATAATATATAACTTGTTAATGAGTGAGCTTTACAGGAACTGGTGCACTGACAGAGCCAGGTTAGCTGTTTCCCCATGTTTACTGTCTTTATGCTAAGCTTGCTAAGGTAAGCTTACAGTCTCCTTGCTGTAGCTTATCGTACAGACATGAGAGTAACATTGATTTTCTTATCTAACTCTTGGAAAATAAGTAAATAAATGTATTTCCCAACATGTTGAATTATCAATTTAACATGACCTAAACAGAAGCAGGGCTGGACACAGTGCTGCACTCAGGAAGTTTTCTTGCTGGTAACATGGTGCAGCTACAATAAATCACATTAATTGCAGCTGCTGATTGAGTGACTGACAGCTGAGTATAAGCTAACTCTGGGGTTACCTGACAAAAGAAAGAAAACAGTTGGCGGGGTGTTCTACTTTCTTTCTTAGGCTTTGACAAAACTTTTCTTCGTTCAACCTTCATATGTGTCCAGTGTGATCGGGCTCTCTGCAGCTTTAAAGGTATACTATGCAGGATTTGTTGGTTGGTGTTTGTAAATACGCAGCATTCAAAGTTGGCCCCTCCTCCCCAGCTCAACGAGTGAGAGAGAGAGACAGAGAAAGAGAGAGAGCGCAGAGGTGGTCAAGGGAGCTAGAGAGTGAATGAAGAGAGTGAGCAGTGCTGGCGAGAACAAAACCATGAATCAGAGAAATAAAACATTATTTTCTGATTGTTTCATGGTGGTTACATTCTAATGCACAAATAAATACGCCTGCACCTCCTTACAACCCTGTGGGAAGGTGTCACATTGTCGGATTTTGTGTGAATGAAGCTTCATCCTGTCCACTGTGGCCTCTCTGCTCTGCGTGTGTGTAGCTCAGCCCGCGGTCAAGCAGACACACAGACCTGCAGCTCTTTATACATCCATGACACACAGACAGAGAGCAGAGCGGAGCAGAGGAGAGAGACGAAGACAGCGATGTAACCTGGTCACTACGCTACGAGTCCCAACCTCACACCCTGCACACTATTATTGGTTGAGGGCTACACACCCACTGCACAAAGGTTGACGCCCAGAAGCATCCCAAACATAGCAAATTAATAAGAAAATAAGAAAATACAGGCAGAGGGCAGAGTGTCTGTAGATACATACACCACCACACACTTCTAGTGGGTCATAAGTGATGATTGAGAAGGATTACTTTTGTATGAGACTATACATTGTTTTTTTTAGGAAAATCCTGCATAGTACATCTTTAATATACAACTTTGTTCAGGCTCTGCTCCATAAACCTCACCCAGTCACACATGAGAGATGATTTCCCAGGTCCATCACCATGAAATGCTGTGAAATAATGTATAATGTGTTAAAACTGAAATGGTATAGAAACACCTAAAGCAGGTTTATTCTCAGTCACATCTGCTAGAGAGACATAGACATAAAAAGGTGGATGACAGCCGTTCGCTTCTTTCATTGTACATGCCACAATGTCCCTAAACAAACAACCAAGTCACTATTGTATTGTTGCAGTGGTCTACTGACAAATAGCTTTCTTGCTGTTGCCTCTATTTGTTCATGCTATGACTGTGTTTTAATCACTTTTACAATCTTTGTCTACTATTTGGCAACCCATTATGTCAGGAAAGAAGCTTAAATCCTACTGTTACATGAATTAATAACTTGTCTTTACTACTTTCTGCCCGACTGATCCCCAAATTTTATCTTCAGTGTTAGTATTTCCAGATTTAGTTAATCCATCCAAAGAAAGATGCTTTGCTAGTAGGTACTGTACATGAGAGGCTTTTCAGCGCTGATCAAGTCCTGGCCAAAGCTCCACTCAGCCCGATTTGGGGACTTTCATTCTAATCAAAATTTATCTATTCCATTTTAATTTGACCATCTTTTGGCCAGTATTCAGGGTTATTTGAAACAAATGGCTGTTTCTAAACTGAAAGTCCCTGGAAACCATAACCAGAGTCCCTTTTTATTATCAGATAATTTAACTTTGCATCATCTAGCCTTCGTGGAGCCCAGCAGGCACCAAAGCAACAAGTCTGGATATTAAAATGGAAGTACACTGTAATCATTAAATATAAATCTGTTAATCCTAATAAATGTATATATTTACATAGCGTTAATACAGTTCATTTCAGGATGGTGGTACACACATCCGAACATCTTGCCAGGTGCTGGGTACAAAAATAGGAAAATGAAAAAATCTCATGCTTCATCTTGACTGTAGGCCAAAAGGGACCATGAGGCAGTTGAAGCCAATGAAGACCTTTACAGTCTGACGTAGCATGATAGAAAGAGGACAGTAGCATATTCCAGTGTGCAGGTGTTTTCTTTCTTATGTTGAGTCAGATATTTCTAATTTGGTTGATTGGTTCCCATGCTTGTTGTTCGAGGACCTCAAGAAAAAAATAAATGTATTCTGAGTGTGTTCTCCGGGATATGGAAGTGCTTTGCAGTCACAGTTTGTTTATTTGCTTGGCAAGAACAGTTTCCTTATATTGTTTGCAAAGTCCCATAATCCTCGTTTGCTTCCCATCTGTTAAAAGAAATGATTCATCCCTCTTGTTGTCAGTGTAAAGTCTAGCCACCTTTAGCCACCATTGTGTCCTTTGATAAGTAAACTACCCAGTAGACCATGTTAAATGCCCCGAAGGACACTGGGAACAGGATCCGTGCGTATTTGTCAATTTTACTGGTTCCACCCATACCAGCAGTGGTGGGCTGGGAGCACGGCGTCTGCTTTAGCTCCAGTTTGTTCCCCATCATCTGGATGCGCTCCAGCTTGGGCCCCAGCAGATGCTGCAGAGACGAGGAGTTGGTGTTCTGCTTGCACGGCGTCCCTGCCATCACGTCTGGCGTGGAAGCTGCAGCCTGGGGCGTGCTTTTCACCAGCTGCGCAGAGGAAGAGGCCACGCTGAGCAGGCTCTCAGACTTGGGGCTGGAGCGTGAGAGTGTGGAGGAGCTGCCGTTGGCTCCGCTGGCTAAAGGTCGCAGCGGTCTCGCTCTTCCTACTCCTGAAATGTTGGTGGTGGACTGGGCTCTCTGGTGACTACTCGACTCTTGGTGGGGAATATAATTCATCCGTTTTCTCAGGTTGCCATTGCTATCAGGATTTTGCTATGAAACAGAAAAAAACAATAATGACATATCTATAAGAGCTGCACTGATATAGAAGTTAACCAATATTGGTATTTTCTGAAAAACATTAAGGAGGTGCTTTAGCTCAGCATGAATGTTGTATAGTATAGCGTGATCAATAAAGGGACCAACACATATTATTGGCCATGTTAGCAACTCAAAGCCATATTGGTTGTTGGCTCCAGGGTCTGAGGATAGAGGTATCCTGTAGCTTGTAAGAACCCTTTGAGGGAAATTTGTGATTTTGACTGAATAAATTTGACTTAATTTGACTATGTGGGCTGATAAGTAACAAGAAACTGACCATTTGCTGTTGGGGATAGAAGTTTATACAAAGAGTTTGGAGGGTCAAGTCTGTTTTTAGCCTTTCCAAAATGTCAAATGTGAAAAATAAAAAAGACAAGAGTGAAAGTGTATGGAATGGATTATAATGTTGTGCTTGTCTGCTCCAACATAAGCTGGAAATGTTAACTGCGTAATTAGCTAACTACGTAAGTATTAACCTGACCCAGCATTACCCTCAAGGCCAAGAGATAGCATATCATTGGCTAACAACATTTTGTGAGGTTACAAGTCAAGTCACGTTTTTTTGAAAAATTCTTGTTCAGTAGGAGTATTTCCCAGCGGTGTAGAAGCTGGTCCTAGATACTATACCATATTAGAATTTAAGCTAACGTTTGTGGCTCTCTCGTGCTTTTTCTTGGACCCATCAAGGACCTGTTGTTCCAAAAAGACTACAAATTACAAAAGGTAAAGCTGCCACCATTATCATTGTAAATGTGCTGTTTGAGAATGTAAAGGTTGACAGGTGTATCAACAGTAAGTAAGGCGGGCGGGGGGTTAGAAAACTGTCAGTTGCAGTGCAGGAATGCCAAATATATGTTTCAGGTCATTTAGAAACTGTGTCACCATTACATAGTTACTGTAATCCACCAGAGAGCACTGACAAGGTTATTCAATGTGAAATCCGATGCAGTATATCTTCACAACTCTTTAATGACCAAATCTGAAGAATTCTTATCATAAATAGTTGGTTTTTATTATGTGTTTAGGTTTTTTAAATGGTCAATATCTTAACTTTAACTCTAAAATATTGATTTTGATATCAGCCTTAAATCTCCAATATCACACTGGCTCTATTTTATAATGATGCCATTTTACTCTGTCATAATGAGCTGCCGACCTGACTGAGAAAGTTTAATTACTATGTGTTTCAGTGGAGGGTTTAAGGGTCACTGTTTTGTTAAATATGTGTCTCAAAAAACCCACATTTGGGAAAAAACAATATGGGAATCTACAGATGAGTGGTGTGAATATAAAGTTCTTATTCCTCCTGTGTGCTCCCTTTTCAAGCCATTTGCAGGCAAGGTAGAGCTCACTTGCTTTTCCTCTCTGAGAAGCGGGCCGGGCAACATAAACCTTGTCATATTGATCTGATTACAGTCCCCCTGACACAGATGGCCTTCATCTGGAAGCAGACGATAGAGTGTGTGCAATACAGATGTCACTTACCAAGGATTTCACTCATTGCACACAAGCTTAAGACAGAAAGTAGGTAGCACTGCATCGGGGCGGTAATGCAGTGTAGCGTCAAAGGAGCTTATCCTTTGAGAGTTGATGTTTTCAAGCAGGGAGAGTGTGATGCTGGTACTAAGGCATTTGCAGGAATAATCCACCCCCCCTGAAACTGAAAGGATCCAGTGTTATTGTGTCCCATGTGCAGCAGAGGAGGTGTGTGCGTGCATGTGTGTGGATAGCGGAGTTTGTTTTTTATCATGGAAGAGGTAAAAGGCAAGAAGTTGGAACCGTCAACACACCCTGACCCTCGTGCCAAAGCCCTTTGGTAGCGCCAACAGGACCTGCTCTCAAGGAAAAGAGTATTAATTTTTTCCCCCAGTACCAGAGCCTTTCTGAAACCTATACAGATGTACTCGGGCTGCGTTGCCTTGGCAACCTACTAATCCACTGAAGTGCCGTTGTCACCATACTGCATTCAGGCATGATTACGCCACACTGGGATTTGGACTGGAGGGGACAACTTAAAGTAGTTAGTGTAAAACTGACATATGCATTGCTGGGTTATGTCAGCTTCAATGATGAGTTAACAGTAGACCTATCTATTTAATTTGATGTCCTTAGAAGAAGATATAGTTTGAGAAATATGCACGTCTCCCATTTTATCACAGCCATCCCGTGAGAAGTGTTTATACAGTTCCATAAATACCTCCATTTTCCTTCAATCACATGAGCAGCGGCTTGTAACACATTCATCTTATCTGACTAAGAGCTCTAAAATAGCTTCATGGCATATTCATGAATACTGATTCAATCCATATGTCAGCTTCCATGGTGTTAATGTAATTTGTTTCAACTGCTGATACAGAAATAGGAGATCATTTTGAAACAGTTTCCACAGCAAACACCACAACTGAGAAAAACACCTCGTGATGAGCTCTATGTGTAGTGAAGCTGGTTTTAAACCTTTTTTTGTCTCACTTTCACATTTTCTTTTACTTCTGTGAACCATAGTCAATGAATTTGCTGAACAAACGTAGATTTTGTCTGGGCTAATCCGGTGGTAACATGTATGGAATATTTTAAGTGTCTAAATTTATTCTCCACTTCATTTACCACATTTAACAAGTAGTTGTTTCAACATGCCAAACTGTGGTTGACAGAGCAATTATCTGTGTAATCAGGTGAAAGCAAGAGTTAGATTCCTTGTTATAAACTTTCATACAGGTAGTGGCTGAACCAGTACAATTGACAGGTGACAAGCTAAATACATTATATGTGGGTAAAATAAAAAAGCTAAAACATTCTGAATGATCATAAGCATTTGACTATATCACTGTATCATTTATTATAGTCTGATGCCTTGTTGGTGTGGAACCACCTAAGCTACATATTCTGATTTAAGAAAAGAAGTCTGGGCTTTCTGTGTAACAATATAGTATTTCCTGATCAGGAAGCATGTTCATGAAACATAAGCAGGTTCTAGTATAATATGGGAGTCCAAACTCACATCCTGGGATCAGATTACTCCTGTTTTCCCTACATTTCAGGTCCTCTCAGCTCTTATGAACAAGAACACAGCTGACAATCCTCAGGCAGGCGCACTCCTGGTCCTGGACATTCAAAAGTTTAGGCTAAAGGCCAGATACAGTAAGCACATAATAAGGGACATGCTGTGTAAGTCCTTGAAGTAAGGTACTATCAGATTATTTGCCACGGCCACTTTGAGGGAAAGAAAAATCACCTGCAGCACTTCTTCAGCGTCCTTGACCTTGACAGGTGTAGTTTGGGGCACAGGGGGACATTTGGCTGGCTTCTTTTTGGCCCGCTCGATCTGTGCGTTAGTGAAGTAGTTAACAGCAGCGAACTCGATGAGGGCGGAGAAGACGAAGGCGAAGCAGACAGCAATGAACCAGTCCATCGCAGTGGCATATGAGACCTTGGGAAGGGAGTGGCGAGCACTGATACTGAGTGTTGTCATGGTCAGGACAGTGGTGATGCCTTCAATGGATAAAAAAAGAACAATATTAACCAAAGTGAGAGCAAAGACAAGATTTTTCATATGTGTGTTAGAGGTCAATGGAGTTCTCCTTGAGTCAAAATTCTAATGAGATGATTTACAATTAAGACAGAGTCATCATTTCTAAAACTGAACTCACCTGGATTTGACTGACAGTAAATCTGCTCTATAAATATTTTGTCTGTCTGTGGAAACTGCAGTTTTCCCCAGAGATCTGCAGTTATTGCATCTAACATCATCTCATTGTAGATGAGAATAAAAAATCATGAAAAGGATTTTCTTCATGTCATTGCTAAACAAATGGCGATGAAGATCATTTGCACAGTGTTCAATAGTCCATGTACATTATGTTGCTCTCGTCAGCATATTTCATTAACTGAATGCAGAGGAATAATGATCCAGATATATTTGGCTCTCTGAAACTGAAACACCTGATTTAATTGATTTTTTTGGGCCACGTGGGACAGTGCAACAAGCTGTCAAGTCCAACAGTTGGATAACAGTTAGTTGGATTTCCATCCACATGTTTTTTATGTGCATTTTCAATATGCACATAAAAAACCTGGGTGGAAAAAAGTTTTTATGCTTGACTGAGGTGGAAAAGTTAGGGTAATGATAAAAGCAAAATCTGACAAAGTGCAATGGAAATAGACTTGGCGAATAAATCATGACGTGCATGAAGGATGTGACTTCAACGACCACTGAAGTTTCCACTCCTCTGAAGAGGCTAAAAATAGTGGCAGAGGAAAACATCAGATCTGTGTGGAGCGATGAGGAGACTGTAATACTCTGCAAATTAACACATGAAACAAACATAGATGCCATTTTTTCATCATTTTTTCTACACTGTCTTTAAGAACTTGAGGTTTGACTGGCACCAGTAGGTGATTTGAGGGGGATGAGGGTCGATGCCATCCCCCTTGTTAGCAAAATGACCAAAATGCACCCCCCTTAACCTGCCATCCCCCCTCTCCATCCTCTAGTAGCAGAGAGAGTGCAGGGGCAGAGGGGTTGTTTAGTTGAATATTAGTCTGGTCTGCCTGACTCATTGATCCTTTATCTGACTGAGGTCTGTGCAAGTTAGAATCTATGGCTCCAACCATGGCTCTGAAATATCAGTAGCTTAACTGTGCTGTGTACTGATAAATCCATGGCACTGTCCGTAGTGCTGAAGTAGCAGACACATTGGTAATTGCCTTTTTGTCTCAGTCCTGCCCTTGTGTCAGTTTCATCTTGGATTTATAATATTCTCTAAACTATGTACTATAAATACTCAATTCTATACTATATTATAGACAGGTGAAAAATTCAAGGAAAAACCAACATAAAGTGTCTTAGTAAGGTGTTGGGCCACCACATGCCACCAGAACAGCTTCAATGCACCTTGACATTGATTCTACAAGTCTCTGAACTCTACTGGAAGGATGAACACCATTCTTCCAAAAGATATTCCCTCATTTGGTGTTTTGATGATGGTGGTGGAGAGCGCTGTGTAACAAATTGGTCCAAAATCTCCCATAGGTGTTCAGTTGGGTTGAAAGCTGGTGATTGCAAAGGTCATAACCTATGATTCACATCATTTTCATACTCGTCAAACCATTGTGACCCCTTGTCATCCTGGAAGAGACCACTCCCATCAGGATAGAAATGATTCATAAAGGTGATCACTCAAAACAGCTTTGTATTGATTTGCAGTGACGCTTCCCTCTAAGGGGACAACTGGACCCAAACTATGCCAGCAAAATGCTCCCCACAGTATAACAGAGCCACCAGATCCCCTCACTGTAGGGGTCAAGCATTCAGAACTGTACTGGTTTTCCTTTAATTTATCACCCCTCTGTAGCTTATATACTCTATACAGTAGTGTCACCTTCATAATTAAAGTGACAAGTAGCTACATGTAGTCACGGAGGAGCGAGGGGATCATAGAGACACACTGCTGTCTGTAGCATTCCTATAATATATCTTTGATCATTCAGTAGCATTTGTGCTGCTGAAAAAACACCCCCAGACCAAGCAACCTTGTAACAAATTATTTCAGGGGAGACATGACAACAGATATAGTTTTTACTATAGATGTTTGGTGTAACCTGGGAGTGGAGCAGGTAATGTGACTGGGGAAATTAACCTGCACTGACCGCACCGCACTCAGCTGCACAGTTATATAATTCAAAGTAAAGTTTATACTGTCAAAATTACGGTGTGTTTTGAAAAATAAGCATTATTAAAATGCTTAATGTCCTCCAGTAAAAAAATAGGCCTACACAAAATATGTATTTAGCCTAATGGCATTTTAAATTGAAATTATAATCGCAATTATAATATCAAGAATTAAACTAGGCCTATATGATAACTCTGGAGTCCTAGGGTTAGGGTAACCTCAAAACTAAGCCTCCAATTGGGCCATCCCCCCGTTAAAAATTATCAAATCATCTACTGACTGGCACTCTTTAAATTACATCATCTTGTTGCACCTACTTCTTCTGCAATAGTTTAATGGCACAAGACAAGATTAGCGCCACAAGCTGTTCGACAAACCAACTCCTATAACAGTAGTGGATTGAAACACGTATTAATTTGCATTTTCTTTTGCTGATTTTCTGGAAATGTGGTTAAATTTTGCTCTACATTTGGATGGACACCTGGCTATTGTCATGTTATCCCTTTATAAAATTGTTATGGCTAATGTGGTAGCAAACAGTCACCTATTTACACATCCAGAAGTGATGGATTAACATTAGAATTTATTTGGAGTTGGGCTTCTTGCCACTTGGCAAATGTAAGTCAAATATTCACTCTCCTTTTGGTCTCCACCAACACAGTAGACAAATATCTGGTTCTTAAGCAGCTAAATGTTCCACTATGTTCATCAGCTAGTAACTTTGTCTGTCAGTGTTTGGTTCTGGGCATGTAGTTTACAGAAAAATAGCTGCTGGGTGCAGCTGGTACAAGATCTTGATGAGAGCAGTGAGAGTCAATCAAAACAGTAAAGCTGCAGACCGTAAAACCAAAACAGTGAGCTGAAAGATGCTATAAAGCTCTGTGGTGCTGCGGGTAACTCAATTTTTGATGATAATCACTATGGGTGAGTAGTAACCTTTCACATCATACATCATGTCTATGTAATTTTTCCAATTGTTGATACAAAATATAAATTGGTGCAGCTTCAAATCATTCTATCCGTCTGTCTATGAACAAAAATCTTCCTCATGATAAAAAAATAAGGGTTAACTAGGCTAATTAGCTAACTTGTACCAGTCATTTACTTTTTATGCAGTGCAAGATTGTTAGGTTCATAACATTACTGCAGCTACCTTCCATTTTTCTTCTTGCCTTTTCTACTGGGACTCACTCAAGCATACTTTAGTGAGGAAAAAATACTCCTCCCATTTAGTTTTATGTGTTTAATTCAACCAATGGGATTATTTCTGCCTGCAGGCAAACTCTACCTCCAAATAATGTTTGTATAACTAAAAGTCTGATCTGTATCAAAAGATGTTATGCCACTCAGAGCATACAGTAGCCAACAGTATATGTCCTGCTCCACAGCAGCAACAAAAGAGACTGTGTAACACAAACGTAAAGGACACAATGAATGGGTCTATCCCTGGACTGAATGTCACATGTTCCTCCTTCACTCTCACTGCACCAAGAGAGCTACCGTAAAAATAAAACAAGACACCAATGTGGCCTGTACGCAAGGTGATGCGTGGCTCCTACAATAACAGAAGGTTACATTATAAGCCTGTAGCTTTTGTCCTTGGTATTATTAACCAATAGCAATAATGTGATTTGGAGAAAATCCCCTTTACGTTGGAGATCTGGAACAATGTGTCCTGCAGAGTCCTTGCCCAACATAAATTTATCCCCTGCGCCTGGACGTGACCGCCATATAATTACCTGTCAATCAAAAGCCACTGGGTGACATTGATAGGTGAAGTGTGGCTTGAGGCCACAGACTGAGGATATTAACCTCTAATATCAGGCCGTTCTGAAAATAAGCAGAAACCGAAATGGTTCATGGATATACTGCATATGTGAAAGCTTTTGTTTTGTTTTTCCAACTATCTGTAACTGGTGGTGGTGTATATGTTTAAAGAGTGCTGTGCAATACATATCAATATCAATCAATCAGAGAAATACCAGAATAATAAATAATTAAATACTAAAATAATTGAATACCAGAATTTTTAACCAGACATGAACATGAACCAGACCACATTTCTCCTAATGTTTGTTGGTTAAAGGACCAGTGTAGAATTTGGCATCTAGCGGTGAGGTTGCAGATTGCAACAAACTGAATACCCCTCCCCTCATCCTCCTCTTCCAAGCGTGTAGGAGAACCTACAGTGGCTGCTAAACTCACAAAAAACATGAAAAGCCCTCTCTAGAGCCAGTGGGTGGTTTGTCCATTCTGGGCTACTGTAGAAACATGGTGGTACAACATGGCGGCCTCTGTGGAAGGGGACCCGCTCCCTATGTAGATATAAAGGGCTCATTCTAAGGTAACAAAAACACAACAATACTTATTTTCAGGTGATTATACACTAATGAAAAAATATACTTATGAATATCATAGTCAATTTCTGCCATGTCTGTTCTGTTAGATGCCATTAAATTCTACAAACTGCACCTTTAAGTATGGCGATGCAGCCAGAAGGCGATAAGCCAAGCTTAGCATAAAGACAGGAAGTAGGGGGTAGAAGCTAGTTTGTCTCTCTCAAAAATGAGAAAATATACCTATCAGCACCTCAAGACAACAGTTTATTAGCATGCTTACTCTGTTCATAGTGTATCAGGCTACAGTGCTAGCTGCTTGGCAACATCACTGTGACGACAAGACTCCAGGAAGTCACTGGGTTTAGCTCATTGGTGTATTGTTTCAGTCACAGGTTGTCATTTCTAATTTTCGATTGGTTGCTAAGTTTCAAGAAGGTGGGTCTTATCTAATTTTAGCCTGTCAGGGTCTATTCGTTGTTGATTTAAATGAAGAGGACACTGGGCCCGGCCACAACCACCCATTCGAGTAAGTGACACTGCCAGGGATGAGTGGAGTAATTGGCAAAAGGCTAGTTGAGCTCACTGGGGTTCCTACATCCTTTCTTGTTATTGGCAATCAAGGTATTCAGTATATGTTGTGGTGTGTTAGCAGCTGGTACAGCCGAAAGGCTTAATGGTAATTAAATTCCCAAGACCCAACAACAAAATATGCTCACCGGCCACTTTAGGAACACCTGTGCAATATAATGCAATCCAATACAACAGTTCTGCCATAAACTCTACTTCTATGAAGCTTAAACATTTTTGTTACCATTGTCAGAAAGGTGATAATTCTACTTTATGTTCATTATTGAGGTTGTAGTGGGTGGTGGTGGTGTGCTTGAGTGCATTATATTGAAAAGTGATGCTAATATTTTACCTCCCTCAGGTATGTTAATGGAGTGGACAAAATATTAGGAACACCATTCAATATAATGCACTCCAGTACACCACCCCCACCCACTAGAACCCCAATAATGAACATAAAGCAGAATTATCACCTTTCTGACAATGGTAACAAAAACTGAAAATGTATAAACTTCGTAAATGTACAATGGCAGAGCTGTTGTATTGGATTAATTAGATTGCACAGGTGAGTGTATTTTGCTAATACTACCTGTGCTGAGACAGCACTGCCACTCAGCCTTGCTGCCAATTGCCAAAGCTATTCTTATGAGTGTGATGTCATCGCAATGTAAAGTCTGTGGGTAAGTGTTAGTAGTAAGAAGTGTACATGCTGTGGACATTACTTTTTCATTCCTTTGTAAGAATTTTTTTGGAGACTATTTAGTCCAGTATCCACTTCTTGTAACATATCCATGACCCAGCTGTGTGTTAACGTCATGTAAAACCACATGCTGCCGTTTTCATATGAATTAAACAAACAGAAACAGCATGTTAATAAGTGAGCTTCAAATGTGGATTTATTTATAGTCTTTATGCTAAACTCAGCTTATCACCTCCTGGCTCTAGCACTGTAGAGGTATTGATCTTCTAATCTCACTCTCAGAAGACTGCAAATGAGAGGATTTCCCAAAATGTCAAACTATTCCTTTAAAGTGCCATCATGTGTCTGTTCTACAGGCAACCCATGTGGGAATCAAACCCCCAACCCTCTCTCACTCCAGTCAAGTAAACAACAATTGTGTTAAATGTTACAGGCATAATGAATCACTCACACTTAAAAGTGGACTTTTTACTCTGACCCTTCTTTCTGAAGCCAAGCCAAGCTCCAACTCCTGATCCTCCCTACGCTCCTGTTTGTCTTCCTGACAAACTGCGTCTTCCACGCTCATAACAGGACGCTGTGGTTGAGTCACCGAGGCAGGAAGTCAAAACAGAGTGTAGTTGCAGGGCAGAAGAGGAGAAATCTAAACGCCAACCACCCCATCCTCAACCACCACAGCCACGCACGCACATTGAAACGCAGCGGATTCAAACAGCAGAAATTCTCTGCCTCAGAGGACTGGTACAACAATAGTTGTGCTGCTGTGACGCCTGTGCCGTGCTGGACAGGTCGGGGCAGGGAGGCGAGGGCAGTGCAGCTGGCCTGTCATTGCAGAAGAGCAGCATTGATCCTCAGATGCTTTATTACATGTGCGGCATGGAGCAGCATTTCTGCTGAGGGTCAAACTGTGTTTTTCAGCTCAGCGAAGAGTCAACACTCAGGCATGCAGCCTGTGTCATCAACAGCAAAACCACGAGATACATTAGTTGTTTGGTCACCATTACATGATTCAGTATGTTGTCCCAGTTTGACTGAAAGCTACTGCCAGACAACAACATGACTGTTATTATAATCAAGCACCATCATGAAAAAAGTCAACTTATTTTGTCATCGCTGATACTTATATTATTTTGAATATTCTTCAAGGTACCACTTTCTAATAAGGACGAGTTCATAAACAGTTCATAAATTGTAACTAATAATTTTTGAATGTTTAATAAATGATTTACTATGATTTATAGATCAGTTATAGGCCATCAGTAAGAACACATTTTGGGTTGCTTTATTGTGAAAATAACCCTCTGGCTGGTGTTTATCCTTTCTTTTTGTAAAATGCAGTTAAAAATGTTAGTAAGCTATAGTTAAATGTTTAATAAGTTGTTAATAGAGTTGTCTTTTGGTCCTCTGCAGCCTTTTTCCAGAAAGTACAGTAAGTGATTATATGGTCCAATGAGTCAAAGATATTTTTCACAGCCTGGCAACCCAAAAGTTCTTATTGGCTTATTACTCTTTTATAAAGTATAAGTACATAATCATTAACCATTAAAAAGCCACAAGTTACAATTTATAAACCCTTTATAAAGGATGCTTTATAAAAAGTGGTACATTTTCACTAAACTAAGTATGTCAGAAGATAAATGTTCTATGATGCAGCGATAGTGAGCCTGAGAAGAATTTCCTTAAGGGGACAATAAAGTATATCTTATCTTATCTGATCTTAACCAGAAACTAATTTAAATGCTACGAGCAAAACTAATAATATTAAATAAATGATACTTTCATTTTGCAACACAACAGAATTCTGGCATCATGAGTGGTCAAAATGTCACTTTAGCTGTTATTGGACTCATTAATCACTGCTGACACTTGTGTTTTCGTGTTCACTCTCATCACTCATGGCGATAAGGTAGAATTACCTCTTGAAAATGATGCTCCACAATAACATAATCAGAACTGCTTTCAAAATGGAGGACAAGTACCAGTGCCATTACCAGTGAATGACTTTCCACCAACACAAGTGGAGGCATCTGGCTGACAAACCACCAGAGTGAGACTTCATGTTTCATAATAAAACAACAAAGCCCAGCGACTGGTCTTGTTTTAGCAGCTGTCTGTCTCATATCGACAGACACTAATAAGTTTATTTTAAGACCCCAAACATCATACCGGGGGAGGGGGGAGCGCAAGTGGGTCACAGGCCAAAAACTAAAAGTAACTGTAAAGTAGAAATGATGAATAATGGAACAATTTGTCAAAATGTGATAAAATGGTACCAAAAAAACATACAGTGACAGAAAAAAATCCACATTCTTCATAAGTGATGTAACATTTGCTGCTGATTTTAACTGTAATTAACAATATAACAACTACACATAAAGATGGATATTTTGGATTTTTGAAGCAAAAATAAAGAAGTAATGGAATAATATTAAAAGGTATTTATTACATTTTCAACCCATGTAAAGAGACAATTGTATTTTTTTGAGATTTTGTATCATTTAACAGTGAAAAACAGTTTTTCACTGAGCAAAATTTATGGACTTTGCTTTAGTCCAGTCTTGCCTTTCAAACCAAACAAATGCTGTAACAGTGAATTTTCATTTTATGTAGAAATATTAAAGTTAAAAAAAAACAGCAGCTTTATACATCACCAACTACTGTGACATCACCTCGTTGTATAGAGAGGGGAACACTGCAGCTCTGATTACTCTGTTGGCATGCAGGCGTCAAATAAATTAACAAAGAGCAGAAAGGCTGTACATGATGAGGGATGTGTGAGGTCTACATACCAAAGACTGTGCGTGCCGGAACTGATTCTTTATTTATCCAGAAGGACACTTGGGAGAGGATTACTGTCATTATGCAGGGGATATAAGTCTGAATCATGAAGTAGCCCATTTTACGTTTCAAGTGGAAGTAGACCGTCATCACCACATATTCACCTGCAGGATCAACAGAAATGAAATAGTTTGATTAACAAAGAATTTTAAGTTGCATGCTGACAGATTGCAGTTAATACAGCTTCAGACAGATGTCACATTTGATTTTATTTGGTCTCTTTTACGTACGCAACATCCATTTTCACCCAAGAGGACATATGCCACCATCCCAACTTTCTGCTGCTAAAATCTTTCTTTTTTTTAAATCTTTCAATATAAATGTGAACAGAAAAGCCGTCTGAAATGCCTCAACTCATGATGTTTATAATGTTTGATTTCTAGAGGCTGGTACTGTCACGTCTGTGCTCCTGATCCACTCAATATAAACCACCAAAGCTACATTTTTACAATATTTGTCTCATCACTCATGTCACATGTGGAATATACAGTGTAGATCTCACAAAACTACCAGGTTTGACATAACATCACACAGCTTAACATGTTTTCTTTAAATAAGAGAGAAGATTTTACATTATACAAAAGAAAGAAATAAACAAGTGAGATGGTCACATCAACCCTGCAGCCATTTTGCTTGGCAGCATTCAGTATAATTTAGCTGCTAACTAAACGAAAATGGTGCAAGGACGAGCAGCAAGTCTCACCTGTGATTGATTTGATCGTTTCACTGGAGACTGTCTGGCCGATGAGATCATACTGAACCAGGCTGGAGGACTCAGGAGGGACCTCCACCGAATGCTGAGGTCCTTTGGTCCAAGTATAGATCATCTCTGTTTTAGGATAGGCATCTGTGGGCAGACAGCAAAGCCATACCAGTGTGAGTCATTACTGTAAGTTGTTAACAGCGCGGAATAAAAGAAATACAATTTTCAGTATAGATTCTGTGTGTATAATGTGTTTACTTTCCAGAAAGGAGGATTTTAGACTGTAAACTTTTAGATAGACAGGTGTGTACATGTATTGCCTAAATATTCATTCAGATACATTCTTTACCTAACCCAACTCATGGATATCAACTCCTACCTCTTACCACCTTGCTCCTGATTGGCCATTACAGTTTGTCTGATAGTCTGTTTAAGTCTCTATAACTGTATGTCTATCAGTTGTGATGATGATGATCCTCTGACTGAAATATTCATTTTTATTTTGCATTTTTTCATTTCATTACATTTTGTATATGAAATAAATTCATCACTTTTTGCATCAGAACAGCCTCATTTAGTTATATTAGACAGTTCTAAGATGGACAGATTCATTTATGTTCATCAAGTCAAATCAAGCATTTAAATGCTGACTGTTAATATACTTGATATGAATGTTTTAAAGTATTTTAAGTATATTAACTAAAGTACTGTGCTTTTTACAGTTTTGAGGTACTTTTATGTTTTTCCATTTATGATAATCATGATACTTTATACTTCAACTTCACTGAATTTCAGCGGAAAATATTGTACTTGTTCTACAATTATTTGGCAGCTTTAGTCACTAGCTACTTTGCTGATCAATATTTAACATATTAATTATGTCATATATCACTGGCATATATATATGATGCATTGTTATTTAATTAAATACCCAACAGTATATAAAATAGTTCAAAACAGCTCCACCCAGACCACCTGCAACATTAAAACACTGCTTACATTACTGCATTAGTAACAGTCCAATAATATAATATATATGATAATATAACACTCACAGCAGCTGTTTCCCAGCATTAAAAGTAGTTTTAGTTTTGATACTTTAAGTACATTTTACTGATAAAACTTCAAGATCCCCTCCAGACATGTATTAAGACATATAAAAATACTCTGCTTGCAAAATAATGTGTGTAGTTTTTCCACAAATTAAGTATAATTATCACGTTAAAATCTTTAAAATGACATCTTCTCCCTCATTAAAAAAATCAGAATCATTCTGTGAATGTGCAAATATTCAGAGGTCATTTCAGAAGTTTAACTGTTAAACACAAGACATTTCCTACTTCACTGTAAAGTCCATTGTGTTTGTGCACTGGAGGCTTCAAGCGTCCACATCACATTTGTGGAAGGTCAATATTGGATTGTCATTGGCTCCAAACCAGTTGTGATGTCACAAATCATGCTTGTAGACCCCTTAAAATCAGATTTTTTTATGAGCACAGAGAAACTTTCCACTTTGAGCAGTTGAATGTGAAAACAGGGGGACTTTAAATTTTGAATGTGGATTTTTTACTTGTAATAGAGTATTTTTACACTGTGTGTTGATAATTTTACTTAAGTAAAGGATCTGAATGTATGGTTACAAGTCAAAATGATATCTGTTAAGTGTTTCTCAGAGAATGATATTCTTGACAGGGTGAAAAGCCTCTGAAGCAACATCATGGGACACTAAAACTCTCCACTGACTAATATTTTAAGGCTTCCAGCTTTTTGAGGCAGCTTGACCCATCACCTCTATTCAAACAGATGGAAACTTAAGTAGTTGATTTACTTTTCTACAAGAAAATTAAAATTGCAGCGCAGGTTTATAGAGTTTTTGTTGTCATCATATGGCATTGGATTGGCATTTCCTGGCTAATATCTGATATTTTTCAGATTTAAATCCCCTGAAACCAACACAATGTGGCAGAGTCAAAGTTCACAGAGCTCCATGCTGTTATACTTCAGTCCCTGATGCATCATGTCGACATCTCCATCAAAAGTTGCAATATTCCGACACACTCTCCATTGTTTCTGACTTGGGGATACTTTCAGCTAAAATCGTAAGAAGTCATTTTATTTCCTGCTGTTGCTTCCTCGGAGTGTTTTGCTGTGCGTATGCTGACGAGGTTGGCCACTCGGAGGATGCACAACAAAATGCCAGTTGTCTTTGCCTGCCACTCCCTATGGGACTCCACATCGGCAGGATACCAACTGTGCTGCCAAAATGAAATGACTCCGGTGTGTCATGGAGTGGAACGCAATGCCTGCGCACACAAGTCCAGATGGAGAAACAGAAAAAGAGAGAGAGACAGAGACAGAGACAGAGAGAGAGAGAGAAAGGGTGATGGAGGAAGAATCAAGGCAGAGCAGACAGAGAGAAAATTAGCACACACACACACACACACACACACACACACACACACCAGCTATGGAAAATAGCTGCATAGGTCTGTGCTATCCTGAGGCAGAGGAAGGGATTCTGACCTTTCCTTCGCTTCAGGCCACATCAGATCCATGGTCGCTTCCTCCTGACTGGAGGCGAGCAGCAGCAGAGCAGGATGGTAAAAAAAAAAAAAAGAGGAGGACGAGGAGGGGGGCGGGGGGCGGGGGGGATGACAATGACTGAGAAATGTGAATTTGTCCTCCGCAATGTCACCATGCTGGGTAATTGACGGCAGATTGGGCGGGTGTAAAGACAAACTCGTTGTCTTTTTCTCTCCTTTCTCTCGCAGATGTAATCTTCAAATCGCTGCTCTTCTCTGATAAGACGGAGCAGCTCCGTTTGAGAAACTCCTTTATTTCTAGATAAGTCATTTCTGCTGACCAGTAGGATCACTTATAAACACTGATGCTGAGTTAGGGCTTCATTGTTCACTGCTCAGTGCAAGAATGAAATACTTCATTATTTAGTATTAGCATTCAGTCACTTTGTGTCTCTCCTCAGCAGTCCTTTTCAGCAAAGAATCCATTTCAGTGCCAAGCAGAGAAGAGTCATGTGACCAAGCTTTTTTTCTTTTTTTTTGACTTTTCAGACCAAGCAGGGACAAACTTGTGATTTGTGACTTTCCTAAACCCTTAAAAACTTTTTGAAAGGCAGTACGTGTAGCATTTGTGAATATGTTTTTCCCAAATTAGTCATAAAACTTCGCTTAGCTTCATATTTACCACACAGACATGAAAGTTGTATCAATCTTCTCATCTAACTCACAGCAAGTAAGCAAAGAAGCGTATTTCCCAAAATGTCAAACTATTCCTTTAAGAATCCTGGATGGACAAGAGTTAACTAAACAAAATGAATAATAAATATGTAATGACACAACTTTAAAGATTTAATATGATAATGATTCATACATGTAGCACCTTTAAAAAGCTTCCTACAACAAGATCATTCATATTATTTTACACTTACTAAATGATATCTTGTGCATGTTTCTCCTGTATATGAATGATTATGGCTATGTGATTCTGGAGAGAGGTCAGAGGTCAGGCTACGACAAAATCATGTGGTCTTGGAGCAATTCAGGCTTCCCTTCCTTCTTCAGAGGCATTGTAGCAGCACTGGAGCTCAACACAGACCTATAACTAACAACCAGCTAGTTGCAAACGAATGGTTGTCAAAGCAAATCAGCAAATATCTGGTTGTTGGTTACCTTCTTCACCTGCAGTGTAGCGAGCCAGTGCACAATAAAAGGAAACTGACTCAGTTACTTTCTGCCATGATACTATTTATCTGTCTATCTCACTCACACACACACGCTTAAAACTTACAGCTTCCAAACTTGAGGGGGCATGCATGTCCATCCATGGGGAAGTCCACAAGCTTCATGGGACATTCAGCACTAATAGTCAACCTGTTGCAGCACAGAAAAGAGGAGCTCAGTAAAGGACCAAATAAATACACACACACACACACACGGGTTAGTGATTTCCTCATACCAAACCCTTTTCATAAAAAAGGCAAACACACAGTTATTTGACTGCTATATTGAACTTAAGATTTGAAAGTTTGGCAGCTTCTGTGCTGTCTCAACACAGCTCGACACTGTTTACACTGGAAGCTTGGTTTGATTTCACAAGAAATCTGCTTCATTGCCTTATATACAACAAAGTCTGTCTTCTCCCGTTGTTTGAAACAAGCACAAACACTGAAATATATGATAATAGCAGGAATTACACAGATAATTTCAAAACAAAACTATTTAATCAAAGTTAGGCTACAGTTTAGGCTTTCTTCATCAGGTGTTTAATGTAAACGTATTGTATAGAGGGATGGAGGTAAGTTCAGTACCTCATAGTGTAGAGAATGGTGCCATTCTTCATGATGCGGAAGAGTTTGTTGGGGGCCGTCATGTTGTGAGCCACTGACTTCTTGCCATTCCTGAAGAAAGTGTCTGGTGTCCAAACTTTAGTCACCATCAAGTTGTTCAGCCTCAAAATCTCTATCGGACCCTCGTACATCAACCTCCGGTCCACCCATGTCTGTCGAAAGAACACGTCCATTGTGTACTCCTAAAAGAGGAAAAGTAACAGAAAATACAGAGGTGATATGATACTACTAGTCTTTAAAATGTCTGATAAGCAAAGCATCTTGTTTTCCATACACAAATATAAAGTAGCAAGAGTGAACTTCAGTCGATTTAGCTTCTTCTGCACTGATGAAATTTAGTGCAAAGTTGTGTAAACTTGGCTGACATGTAAGTAACAGTATTAATACAACAACTGTATAAATGTAACTACATTCAGAGTGTTAATGGTTTGGGTACATACCATTTCAACATCTGAGACAGGCCCAAAACTTGTCACATAAATGTCTGTCTTGACCTCAGTCACAGGACCTGATGAGTCAATGAAACAGATAACAAGTGTCACATTTAATGGCTGCTTCCTGTTTCAAATCCCTCAGTGTCACACAGTCCAGCCTCAGAGACACCAGTCTTACTCACACTTGATGTTTCACAGAGTGTAAACACTCTCTCTGCAGGCCTACAGCCCATCCGGATCAACCCCAAAACACATGCAATAGCTTATCTCATGCAGAGCTCTACTGCCTTTGCATAATGGAAGTAGAAAATAGCTTAAAAGATGTAAAACATAATCCTGTTTGATTTTTTCCCCCCTCTCAGTGAATGAATGTCGAGGCAAACTGCAAAGGCGTTGTTTATAAGAGCAAGGGTAAGCACTGCTATGGTATGTCTGCCTGCATGGCTATCTGGACATTTCTGTTGACAGGCTGCTTTGCACTGAGGCATCTCTTTTGGTTTCAGACATGTAGACTTCGAAAAACCAAATCCGCACTTTTAGCACTTGAACTGTGCATTAAGCGTTTTGTCCCGCAACATACACACGGTTATATAACTACATTCGCTTATACATGCGAGCTTAGAGGCCCCTCTTCGCACAGGCAAAACTACCAGGCTTACAGGATAAAGTCTGAAACACGATGTAACATCGCGTGTGTGCTGAAAACACTGAAGCAACATGTTTCGTATCATGCGAGTCGCTCACACACACACACAGCTCAAGAAATATCATGAAGATGTTGCTATAATGTTGCCACTTGTCAAACGTGAAAGAATGATCCCTCCACTGCTGAGCTTTCTTCCTTTTTTCTCCTCTCCGTTCACGGTGTTTTTGGAGAGTTTTCCTTCTCCGAACAAAGGATGTAAGGATGTGATTTGTGATTTTGATTTATGGGGTGTATTTGGTGCTAAATTTATCAGTTACTGTATTGCACATTATGGCATGTTTTGACCTTCTAAGCCATAAAAAAAAAAAAAAAATTTAAATGACGTTTGTTCTTCCCTCTTTTTATTTTCGGACATTTAAAGTGTTTCATAGGTGCCTTATTATAACTATAAGTAAAATCGACTTTACTTAACTGACAAGTTGTGTTCAATGAGTTCACAGCTGCCTTATTGTACTTTATGGTATGTTTAAACCTCCTACGGCATTAAAAAGTTGCATTTAAGACAAAGTTGCCTCTTCCCTCTTTTCATTTTTATATGGAAAAAAGCTTCATACTGCTCATACACACTCTTAAATCGCAGGTATCTACTGTACATACCCCCGAATCCAGGTCGCAGCCTGTTGTCATAACCGTCCAGAAGTCGGTCTAAAATGCGAGTGAAATTCTCCGGATAGATCCTTTCATCCTTCCTTGTCTGTCCAGTGGTTTTCTTTAAACTAGAAAGAAAAAAAAGGAATCAGGATACCTTAACTTCAGTGCTAAGAAAAAAGATGCTCATTAGTGGAGAACTGATCCGAGCAGGAGGTTTCAGCACCATGGACAGAGACACTGTGGGACTCACCAAGTCGCCAAACAGAAAAAGTAGAAGAGGATCCGAATGTAAGCGGGGCGCATCGCTGTCACCATCTCCTTCTTCTTGGCAGAAACCATCTTTGCATGCCATACTTCAAGCCTCTTCACATCTCACCACGCCAGATGTCTTGTCCCGGGGAAAGGAGGAGAGGGACGCCGCGGCACAGAGGACAGAGCGGCGCAGAGAGGGGAGCAAGTTGAGCCTTTCTCTCTTCTCCCGCAGTCTCTCCGCCAGACGCGCAACACACACATACACCTTCACCCCCCCAAACCCCGGTCACCTCTCGTCCGGATCCGAGCCGCTGTTGCTGCTGCTGCTGCTGCTGCTGCTGTTGCTGCTGCTGGCATCCAGAGAAAGAAGCAATCCTCCCTGTCCTTCACTCTATCTGTCTCTGTTTGCTTCCCTGTCTCACCCTCTTTCTCACCCTCCCTCTCTCTGTGTTTTCTCCCCTCCTCTCTCCCTCTGTCTCTGTTTGCTTCTCTTTCTCCTTCTCCCTCCCTCTCTCTCACACACACACACCTGCCTTGGTCAGGATACAGATTAAACGTGCACTGCTTTGAAATGACTCAAACAGAGTCACATCTCTGGCTTTCACCGTTTCACCCTCTGTCAAAACAGGAAAAGGACGCAGCAGCAGCAGCAGCAGCTAAGTTGAGCAGAATTCGTAGGCCTGTTCCTCAACACCCCTCTCAGCATTTCGATGCTGCCTGACAGCATGACCTCCCAACAACACTTTTTTTTATTTTCTCATCTCAAAAGCACAAATCTAGATGTGCTCCCAGCATGCCCTTTGACCCCAGCATCCGTCACCTCAGAGCAGTCGCTCACACTGCTTTGTGACAAAACGCAGCCTACAGCCTACATGTTGAACTAGTTTCAGGAATGCATTGGTGCCTGTATTAAGATTCAAATGGGTCAGTCTTGTCGCAATATGCAATCACACACACACACACACACACACACAGGTACTGTAGAGGAACTGGGACAAGCCACATGCTGCTTCACAGATTTCTCTGCACCTGGGACAAGCACAAGACCTTCACTCCGTGCGTGTGTGTGTGTGTGTGTGTGTGTGCGCGCGTGTGTGTGTACAGTAAGTGTGTGTGTGTGGCTCTGAAGGTGAAGTGCGGGTAAATCTCGCAGGATAAACAAGATGTCTGGGTTCCACCACACTGGCTTTCCTGATTAGTTTTGAAGTGCATACAGTACACACACACACACACACTGGGCTGAAACAGGAGCCACTTAGTGTGAAGGGAAGGTGAGGAAACATTATGTAGATACGTTACATGTGAGCTGAAATCATGTAGTGTAGAGAGCATCTCCCAATCCCCTGCACAGCCGCCCACCCTGGTCCACCCACAATACACTAGAGCAAGGCGGCTCTGTGGGGGATGAGTAATACGCGTGCTCTTTGTGGAGGCAGGCTTTCGTCCAAGTGATTTTTTTTTTTTCTCTTTTCTTTTTTAGACATTTGATTACAATTTGCTCTTTTAATGGAAGCACTTTAGGCATACTGTACAAAAAGGTTGTAATAATATTCATTCAACAGCAGTCAAATGACTTGAAATGTCAGAAGTACAGTTTTAGGAAAAAGTCACGTCGGCCTAATTATGCCACATTGACCTTTCCCTGTTAGTCTGTCCTGTGTTTAAATTACAGTACATAATGTATCAGTGTGTTAACATTGGTGGCCTAAAGATACATGCTGTGCATTTAGCAGGAAGTCAGATTCATTGTTAAAGGTTTCTAATTTCATTTCTGTTTCTTTTTGGGGGTTTTTTTTTTTCTTTTTTGTTTGTTTTTTTGTGGCTTTGGTGTTTTTCTCAGATACAGTTTGTCCTGAGGTTCCTTGAAACAAGTTCTTCTTGCTTTGTAAGCTATATGCCCTGCAGCAGAAATAACTGCTATGATAACCTAGTTTTTTATCAGTGTGAGCGCATGTGTGTGTGTGTGTGTGTGTGTGTGTGTGTGTGTGTGTGTGTGTGTGTGAAGGAGGACGGTAGAGGAGGTGAGGCATGGCTCTGTGATGGCAGGTGTGTGTGTGTGTGTGTGTGTGATTTAAGGGGTGGAGGGGCATGGCAGAAGAGGGTCATTACATTACCTCCTGTAGGATCGACGCGGGGCCCTGATGACAGCCTTCAGAAAGCCCCAACCTGATGACACACACACCTACAGCTGCTGCAGCACAGCTTGTTAGCTGGAGCTCAACACACATGAAACACTGCTGTCTTTACAGCGTGGCAGTTACAGCGAGGGCTCATTAACATCGCAGGAGCTGATTTTTGGACTGACAGTTAAATGAACCTTGTTGTCAGGCTTTTTCAGCAGTAAACAGAAGTGGAAAGTGACATTTATTCAAGTATTCTACTTCAGTTGAAGCTCTCTATGTATTTGATTCATCTTTAATGTAGTATTTATTTATTTACGTATTAACTTCAGTTAAAAGATGTTACTCCATAATATATTACCTAACAACTGTAATTACCAGTTATTTTACACTTAAAGGTTTTGCATTCAAAACATGTAATGACACAAAATATGATCAATTTCTTCATTTTTGTAACTACTCAACATTATATGCAGTTACTGTAGATGTACAGTAGCACCACCTGTACCAGCTGCTGTGTTAAAATATCATGCATATTTATGCATCAATAAACATTCTGCTGAAAAGCGACATTTTTAGAATAAAAATGTCCTCTTGTTTAACTCTTAATACATTTTCCATTTTCAGTATTTTGGATGCAAGTACTAGTGGTATTATTGACACTTTTTGAGCAAGTCTTTGGCATTTTTCACTTCTGTAATTAAGTAAAGTTAATTAAACTACACTCAAGAATGTGTTTTGTTTATTGTTCTTTCAGTCAACTGTGCAGAATGATGCATGTGCAAAGTTTGACAAACAAATGCTTTTTTTACAAGAAGGAAAATTAAAGGCGTAAACATACGAGCATCATTTGTGACATCACGACTAGTTTGGAGCTAATTGTTATACAACTTACACAAGTGTGATGTGGGAACTTGAAGCCTCCAGTGCACAAACACTGAGAATGGACTTTACAATGAAGTATGAGCCATGTTGTGTCCAACAGTTAAAGGGACAGTTCACCCCAAAATAAAAACTACATATTTTTCCTCTTACCTGTAGTGCTACTTACCCATCTAGATCTCTCAAATACAATGGAACTGGATGGCCTGCCAACCATGAGTAGATACATGCTTCCTTCTGTGCGGTGAAATAATCTATATGGATAAATAGCACTACAGGTAAGAGGAAAAATATGTATTTTGGATTTTGGGGTGAACTGTCCCTTTAAACTTCTGAAATGAGCAGTATTTGCATATCCATGCATTCTGGATTTTTCAATGAGGGAGAAGTAATAGATTTCATTTTAACCATTTTTAACAAGGTCTTTTTTTTTGAAAAACCATATCAGATACAAATTATTATTCAAACAAAAGTAATGTCATGTCTTAAAACATGTATGGGTGAGATCTTTAAGTTAGGTTAAAGCTGCATTGATTGTTTTTTGGCCACTTGGGAACAGCAGAACAAGCTGTAAACACAATATTAACACACTGTCACCCCCCAAAGTTGTCAGGTTGAGCATGTTAGCAAACAGCTGAGCATTTACTAGCAGGCACAGAGCAACATTAGCATCCATTTTGAGTGACAAATGTATATAAGTCCATCATTCTTCATTTACCCCTATTTTGGTCTCCAGCAACTCATGTAGGAAATATCTGGCTGCTTAGCTGCTAAGTGATCAACTGCCGTATGTTCATCAGTGGGTCGATAACTTTGTCTTTCTGATGTTTGGTACTGTTTCTTTAAAAAAATTTAAATATTTCATACAATCAAACCCATGTCCTTCCTGCTGGAGGTATTGTTACTATGACTATAAGTTAGAACAGGCCCATTTCCTCAGTATCACAATAAAAGCCTGTGGCCATTGCTCAGCTGATCAATGCATCTCATGTGTTGGATCTTTTACACCTGCAAACCACGCAGTATATGCTCCAATGCAACATGTGCCCCGTAAAACTAAATGACATAGCAAAATGTGTTTTCCATTTCATTTCAGCCTGAATGACATAAATGCATGAATCACTGTCAGAATGCTCTCTGTTTTGACAGCATTAGGAAAAATGTTTGTGAGTGTTATTTATTTCCCTGCAGCGAGCAATGCCACGCTGTTTCTAGGTTGCGTTACTGAGCAAAGAGAGCCACAATGGCCAGGTAGGGGGAAGGCAGCTTTTTTGCACTGGGGGTTACGATTGATGAGGCTCATTGTGGCAGTGCAAGAAGCTAATGAGTCAGAACCACAAGTCAAGCTGTCGGGAAATCACACCGCCCCCCCCAAAAAACACCCAACATGACATCTTCAACTCCAAACAAATGCAGAGGGAGAGATACACAGACTAACTGAAAATGAGACACCAGAGAGCAGAGCTTATGCCACTGCTTTACTCCAACATTAATTCATTTCTTGAACATGCATTTCAGCTTAACCACACACAAATTACAGTGTCAGCACATGTACACATTTACAATAGGAATATGTAGCTTGTAAAAACAGAACGGAACAGAACCACACAACATGGCACTGACTCAAAAATTGATTTATACATTAGTGCTTCATGCAAACTCCCAAGGCTGAGTGGTAGATGCTCCAAGTTTAAAGCAGCATTAATTTTTTGGGAGGCGGGGGAGGAAGAGATGGTTTTCAAGGTCAATGAAAGTGGTGAGATCGAACCAAAACAACTAAGCTGCATAAGCTAAAACAATAAGCCGAAAGATGCTTAAACGCTCTTAGTCACTAACAGGAACTGCAGAGTCAGGCATTGATCCTCAGTGGGTTTGATAATATACACATCCTCTTCCACATCGTTATGCGACTGACTGTAAAGAAAAATACTGATAAGTGCAGCTTTATCCCACATTTCTTATGTTTCCTTGAATTATTCCTGGTTGATTCTTGCACTGTTGACAGGCAACATGATCTTCATTACAATAATGACTCACTTGGGGATACATTAATGAATTTAGTCTGATTTGTAGCTGCTGTAAACTCATGTGGTTATTTATTACTTACCCTAATTTTACCCTTCGGGTGATGATGTGGTGAACATTTTCCAGTCATCAGAAGTCCAGTACAAATGTTAATAGCCCACTGCAAATGACTTTGGTGGTTTACCATGAATAGGAAAGGTACCCTACATAGCTCTCTGCTCTTCTACCCCTAACAAAGTTTCTGACTTGCCAGTAATAAAGCTAATAACATTTTCAGGTTATTCATTTTTTCACATTTCATTAATTCATTGAGCTATTCAATGACATATTATTGTAAAATCTCTCCCACTGTAAATGTAATATATCTAAATGCTGTTTCAAAGATTTCCCTTACAGGTACAACTAGTACAGTATAGTATACAGTATATTCATACAGGGTTTCAATGATACTAATGCTGTATTGTGGAATGGCACGTATAATGCTTTTTCTCTGCCCACTGCAGTTTCACTCAACCAATAAGATAATTTCTGCCACCAAAGGAGCCTCATAGAAATATTTGTCAGACTGAACCTCCAAACTGCTTGTTAATCCTTTTCCCCTCATTTTAAACTTTGGCTCACATTCATCAAGGGTGCATTTCTCCACCGAGGCTGCACTTCCATGCCTCCCTCAGCACTCGGAATAGACTTTGATTTTATACAGAAAGTCGAACATGAGCAGGAAGTCTGTCCTTCAACTGGAAGACAGGGATGATGTTTTGTAGCTGACCATGACCTCTGATCTCCCTGTAGAGGCGGAGGTGGAACTAAAAGGAGATTTTCCCCTCAGGGTTCAAACAGCAATATGAAAAACACCTTTACTGATCCACCAGTCTATAAAAATAACAATAAATTCCACTCATCTATGTTCAGAAGAAAAAATATTGACATAAATCCTTTCCTTCAGGGTTGTAGTTACCACCTTGCAGCCCACATTGCTGTTGGCCAATTCCTACCTTTATTAAGACTTTATGGAAACAACTGGGAATCTGTGACCACAACAGAGGAAAGCTTTGACACAGAGGCTGTAACCAGAGCTCTTATTACAAAACTGTCCCCTGTCTGAAAGGCTCTCCATTTCCCCAACAGGATTAAAGTGTGATCCCTAGGCACCGAAGAGTCCTCCAAGAACATGATATCATTCAGAGAAGCATTCATAAAACAGTGGCTTAATTTGTCGCATGAAGCACCTTTTTGTCATTGCTATTGCTGTCCACGATCATGGAAACAAAGTCATCCATGCAAAGGCAAAGGGAGCTTCATCCTGAACCATTAACCACTTTTGAACCACTTGTGAATCTGAGTGATTGGGAGTCATTTATGCGCCACTGTGGCCTAGTGCCCTCTCATCTACTTCAGTAAGCCGGCCCACCCATTACATGCAAGTACTCGACAACACTTGAGTGCCCTATGAGGTGGCAGATGGCGAATTTCCCTCTTGCGAGACAATTTTCGCTCTGTCACACCTTCATGAAGTTTAGGTCTGGGCTATTGAGCCAACCAATGAGGTGGGCGCTGAGCTAATCTTCATTTTCAAGTGTGCTGCATTGATCACTTCAGAACGGCCTCATGAAAAGCAGGATTTGGATTCATACACTTTATATGGTCTCTTTCTGTCTTCACTTTGTTCCATCAGCCTGAAACTCAGACGCAGACCCACTATACCACACAAACATTGAGTTATTCCATTGAGTATATTATTTCTCACAAAGTTGTCATCTCATTGCTATAAAGGATAAATCAAATTATTACAAAGGATACAACAAGGATAACTATGGATGCTTTTCAAAGTTAAGATTGCTTGGAATCAGTAAAGTGTCCATAATAAGAGGTGTCCACTTGATTACCCTGATGTCTCACAGCTCTGTTTTGTCTGACGTCCGGGCTTCTAAGTATAGATGTTTGCCCTCATTTAGAGGGATAGTTTGGTTTTGGGGGAATTGTGCTATTTTTTTCTACTTTCCTGGTGTGAGACAAACTCACAGATGTCTCTTTGATGTTTCTGTGAAGGTATGCTGAAGAGTACGGTTAGCCCATCTCAGCTCAGTTACTGGATATCTATGGGATCTTTTCTCACTAATCTCACAATTCTCAAGGTAGAGCAATTTTATTCACTACTGCTATAACAGTAGTATTATCATATGTAAACAGAATATTTGTAGATAGATATATTTAGATTTTATTGTTAATGGTGAAACTAACAGCTCCATAAATATTCAAATGAACGCATGTACTGTTAGTTAGTTGATCCAGCCGTACATTTCTCAAAAGTAAAATAAGTGTGTTTGAGTGATGCTGCTAATAATCCCATAAAGAGATCACAAGATTACATGAGAATCCATCTTGTCAGGCTTCAAGTTATGCGCTTGTGTCAGAACCACAGATGCTACGGACCAATCAGCGTCCTATGAAGATTCTTGCATGATCTTGTGAATCCAGCTGCCTCACAAGGTTAGACAGTGATAAACAGATGGTTCATCCAATCGCCTGCCACGTATTTTTTGAAAGTGCCTGCCCTTTTCCAAACAGTTTCCAAAGACGACTTCTCAGATGGTTCTGTGTAACAAACCATCTGACGTGTCAGGTTATAATAGTTCAACATTTGGGAAAAAATTTTACTGGCTTATTGGAGTGAGATGAGAAGATTCATACCACTCTCATGTCTGGGTGTTGAGTACAAAGCTGGAGCCAGGAGGCAACAGTAACAGCATGATAATAATATCTGCTTATCCACTTTAGCTTTCTCTTTATGTCCATTTTTTTTTTAAAAAGACATCTGACTATATTGTGTATCAGTGTGGAGATTCTACAAACATAAACTTTAAAGAGATCTAATTTCTCATAGACAACTGTTTAGATGAAAGTGAAGTAAAATACTCATGAAACCATCATATGTTTTCTAATCAATCTTTTTTTTGTGAATTAACTTGTAATTTTAAGAAAATTATTCATTTAATCTTTGCACATGAGCATACAGTTTCCAGCATGCAGAGGAGCCCAGCTGTTGTGGGCGGTAGCCTTGTTTTTTTTCATAAACACAGGCGGAAATGAGGCGTTCACACATTTATAGATCATTTCTGGTGATGATTTTGAATCCGTCTGTAGGGGACGTGGCCTGTGGGAGATGCAAGAGGAGGCGTAAATGTTGGTGGGAGAATGTTTCCCCTGCAGCAAATGGTGTGTGAGTGTGTTTCTGTGCACGTGTGCACATATGCAAGTGTGGTTTTCATGAATAAATTATTTGTACTACATAGAAAACCATCTTTGCTTCAAGTTTTTAAAGCACAAAGCTAAAAGTAAAGGTAATAACAACTATGGTCAGATGTGAGGAGGAAAAATATTCTAAACTTAATTATCACCCACTTTGAATCTGTGTAAATCAGTGCAGATAATAGTGAGTCAACTCAGAGTAAACTAACTATACTGTTGAGATCACCTGAATATATAATTTTTGACAGGAGGATAAAACTCCAATTACTACATCTGTGACTGTTCCATGGATCTGTTGTTGTTTTATGCCAAAAACCACCTAATTACTGGTTTGAATCCCCTTAATGACATTTTATTCTCTGTGCAGCCAAAAATGAACAAATCCCAGTCCTTCAGATGGGGCACTCAGTGTTTCCTGGCGGAGGACATGATGGAAACAATCCCAGTTTGTTCCTGCTCCGCTTCCTCAGTCTTCTCCACAGCAGCCCGGACCCCCCAACAGTCGCAGCAGATGTAGCCACAACACTTTACTGAGCCGTTTTGCTGAGCCATGACAATTGCAACAGAATCAGGGTGTCACCAGATAACCTTGGCATCATTGACACACAAAAGGCACACACACCCGCGCACACAAGGACAAACCTGGGATGTCACTATGGCAACTGTGTCATCATTTTTATCTCTGCAGGCAACATGAAGACATTGAGTCGAGTTTCGATGCCAATTTTGGGGTCTATTTTCATGAGCTTGATTATGGGCTCTTACAAAAGTAAAAAAAAAAAACACACAGTACATACTGTAAGCAGGTCAGATTTTAAACAATTGTAGCAAATGACGTTTTGGTGTGAATGATGTATGCAATAAATAGTATTGTTCACCCTTACACATTACAAATATATAATTACACAATTTGGTATGCTCTTGCAGAGAGTCCCTGTTAAAGGACATTTATACCTTAGTAGATCTCGTGAATAGAAACACAAAGCAGGCTGTTCCAGCACCCTCGTGGCATTTTACTATCAGTAGCTTGGAGCAGACATATCATCCAACCATTAGAGACTTCAGCAGGGAGAAAAAACACTGTATCCAACCCAGAAGATTGGGTTAATGAATTCGGTTGCTATGAAAGGATCCTTCCTCTAATGTGCAAGCCAGCACCTGTTTCTTAAGTCATGTAAGTACATGACTTAAGTCATGTACTTACACCTGAGCAACTTCCATTCACTGAAGAAGGCTGTGGGATATTGAAAGCTCTGGAGAAACTAATAAGTGAACCTTGAGTTTCGCACATTTTATCGCAGATAATAAAGTCATTTATTTAATATTTGGATTTTCTTTGGCCTTTAACAAACAACATTTCCCACAAGTCCAAGACTGTCACAGGCCAAGTGTCACCAGTCTGACTGGGTGGCAGTGAGGACCAAATGGCGAGACAGCAGAGATTACAGCTAAATTGAAAAGAAGAAATCGTTGTGATGTTTTGATGTGAAAGTTACGATGACATATGATGTGCAGTGTAGGGCGGCAACACATTACTGTATCGTGTTACAGTAATATGTCATTACTTTTTTCTGTAACAAGTAGTGTAAGATATTACAGTTTGAAATTCAGTAATTACATTACAGTTACAAATCCCACTAATGCTCTGTTACTTCAACAATATGAAGGCAGTCTTAGTGGTAGTCTGATGGAGGATTGATATCAGTTTGTGCATTCAGTGTACCAACAATGTACGTGCTTGATGCGCGGGCTGAAGGTGTGGGGACACGGTTGGCCACCACCAAAAGACGAGATATGTAACTCCAGGTAACTCCAAAGTCGTCTTATTCATATGTTGTGGCTTCTTAGTGGCTGGGTAACGTTAGCCACTGGTAAGGCTACATCCAGGAATCAGCTGGTTTAGTTCAGAGTTGGAGGCTGTGAGAAAAATCCAGCTTCACTGAGAGGGCCGGATTTAATGCAGTCACTGAAGGTAACATTCGCTACCTCTAAACCACAATGTCTCCTTTTTGTTGTTTTTTTTAAAACATAGGTGTGCCGTAGATACTCATTCATCTTGTGAGAGTGACATGTTTAATTTTTTCAGAAAGGGAGATGAAAGAAACTTTCAATAAAAGATTGCAGTGAGTTACAGAAGCTTGTGGAACAGCAGCGAGTCCAAGAGGGACGCCAGGACAACAGCTCTTATAGGGGACACTTCTGTGCTTTATTGTTGCCCTAATGTTCCACCAGAGGGGTACTTAAGCAGCGCAAGTGCTGCTCTGGTGAAGTTTTAGGGTAAAAATGAACCTTTATAACATAGAATAATCAGGATATTATTAAATGTTCTTGCTCAGGAGAAATGACTTATGATCTGATTTCTCAAAACATTTATCCTGGTTATAATGAACAATCTTTAAAATTAACCTTCACCAGATAAAATATGGAATACCTGAGGATCCCTACAATTACCACGGTGTGCATGTTAACAAGTGTAGTTACTGTTGGAAGAATCATTAACAATAATACCACTCGTGACCAGATGTTAAGCCTGGGTTTTAATAGAAACAATATTTCCTCCACTGCACACTTCCTTGGAAATCATATAATGTTTCATTGATTGTATTGATTTTGTGAACTGTTGCAATGCTGGGATAAGTTCATGTCTAACAGTAAAAATGAGATTTTGATCCATCAAAGTCCTCAGTTTCCTGGCCTGATTGCTGGGAAGATCTTGCTTCATTTCGCCTCTCTATTGAGGCAGGCGCTGTATAAATAGGCACACTGGAAATAGCCTTTCACTCTCAGAGGAGCCTCTCAGGAGAGAGCCTGGACCAATGGCCAGGTTTCCAACACTGAGATGTAGGCCAGAACATTACAGACATCTGGACTGTAATGAGGGTTTTGTGGAATCCCTTCACATTTTGAAAAGAGGTAGTCATAAGGAGTAGGAAAAAAATCTTTTGAATCAGCATGTCTGCCACATTTTACTGTAGTCTCTCATACAGGAAACTTTTTTACTGTTAAATTTGATGCACTGAATTTGTTTCAAAATGACTTTTTCCTCCTGCAGCCAAAACATTTATTCATTTACTATCCATTTACTCCTTTATGCCTCATTTACTGTGTGCCATGACATCCAGAGCAATTACCCTCAACTGTCTGAGCAGGTCTGTTTACTTGTTCTTCTCCATCCCTGCTCTGAATAACGTCACAATTATGTTGTACATGAACAGACATGTTTTCCCCAAAGACTTTCATGTTCCTTACAAGGCACTAATGAATCATGATCCATCCCACAATATCTTTCCATATCCGTCAGATATGTGATGACAGTGCAACTTGTTAAAAATGAAACTTGACACTTATTTTTGATGGCTTTAACCCTTAGAGACCCACCATAAACCCATTTCTGTCTTTTTTAGGGGGGGGGGCAGGGTATCTTTAGGGGGAGCTAGCTGGTCAACATTTTATGCTACATAGAAGTGGTCATCTGAAAGCTGGGCACCTTAATTTGAGATGCAGCTCAGCACTGTGTGTCATTTTTTTCTAGTTATAAATCTGTACTAAACATTGTGTTTTGGTTAGGCACCTATTCAAATTTTAAAGTTTAGAGCGTATGAGGGCTTGGAACATTATGATGGAAATATATGATGGCCATTCATATGCTCAATGATGTATCATATGTTGTTGCAGCATATCTACAATATAGTGTTTGATTCAGAGTTATTGGGGAACTACCTGTTGTTGCTGTTCATTTATTAGCAAGTAGTGTAGTAGAGAAACAACGTCACCCAACCAACCGAAGTCCAATACTCTTCTGATAGTTCTGCTTTGGTGTCCACCAACTCCAGAGGTTAATATTTGTCTCTTTAGCTGCTACATGCTCCACTATGGTTGATAGCTAGTTGCTAACATTGTCTGCTGTTTGCTGGGCAGGTAGTGTACAGCGGGTTTATCAGCATTTTTTCACAGAAAACAGCTGCCTTCTGCAACTGGCAACAATGCTTTGAGAGTAGTAAGAGTAATCCAGGACAGTAAAGTTGGGGGCCGCAAAACCAAAACAATGAGAGAAGCTAACACTACATAGAGCCGAGGAGAACTGCATTTCAATCAGGGAAGACACAAGGTGACATGAATTCAAAAGCTTTATTCAGTAGTCTTTGGTGTTGACCCTCTGTTGATTAAATGGATATATAGGGATGGAGCCCTATAAATAGCAACCAACCGGAGATCCCCCAGAAGAGCCATAGATGAGGCCTTGAGGCTAGTGGTTGTGGAGGGATGAAGCAGTGATGAAACTGGCACTTTGGCAACATCACATATTTTATGGATCTAGAGGAAAAATGCTGGCCCAAATTAGATCCCCAATAGTCACAACAAGATATCTTCTTCACTGTGAGGTCTGTGATTATTTTTGGTTAATCATGTTCTTCTCGGGGCTTATTAATATTTTGAATTCAACAATGAATTGGAAGATTGGATTAGAACTAGTTAAATATGGTCATGTTTCCAGTAGTTCACAATAAAGGTCCCTATTTGTGTCCAACACCTAATGAGTCTGAGAGGTAATCAAGCAGTGACAGTGTGTGACCACATGTATTATGTCATTTACTCCAGTATCTTTGCCACCGTGAGCTCATGGCATCAGAGATGATTACTAAGTCAAATTCATTTACAATGGGCCACTAACATTGCCCACACAAAGAAGCGTCACCTTCCCAAGAACTGATACTGGTGCCGATACTGGTTCACCTAACAGAGTGCCTTTGACTTTTTTTGTCTGATTGGTGGGCAGTTGCATTTAAGTAATGAAATTGTTAAACAATGAATGGGGTAGTTTTCAGCAGTGAATGGAGTGGCTATGTTGTAATGCTTGCAGAGAGAGAGAGAGAGAAAAAAACCAGGGAAATCTCAGAGGAGTAAAATGGCTGCCGAAAGGAATCTAACCCAAATCTCCTTCATTTTCAGTCCCTTGAGTGGCACAGCACTTCAAGGGAAACTGATTTGCATGCAATTGTCTTCTGATTAAATCCTAATCTATTTTTACACCTCCATGATGAGACAGTCTTTGTTATAGGTCCTTTTTTAAATAGAGGACTTTCAGCACCAGTCCATACAGCTGGGGGAAGACAGCCAGCAGAATGCCATTTGATGCAACCTTAGACGCTGGTGAACCAGTCAAGATATTACAAACTGGACAAGTTCTTTGATGCATTGATAGGGTTGATGGTTTGATCCCCAGTTTCTGTCTATGTCCTGTACATTCTCAAAGTCATTCAGGTCATGTTATATCCAAAAGACTTGAGTCAAGAGCAACTGGACTTGTAGATTCTTGAAGATGTTTCGCTTCTCATCCATCATTGTCTTCTTCAGAAATCAAAAAGCCTTTTGACAAACTTTTGACTCTTGTCCACAAGTTAAAGTGTCCTTGATCTGCACTCCACTGAACCCCAAATTGCTCCCCAAATGTAAGTCACATGGACTATTACTCTGCTTTCCTGTTTTTGTCCTGTAGCAACCACATAAGGAATGGAGACAGTGGGTGGTAAATTAAGTGAAATGTCCTGATGACCACAATTTACAACACCACATTATCAAAATCAATCACATTATTCTTTTAATCCCACTGGAAGAAAAACAAATATAAAGTGTTGATGGAAGCATTAAAGACTATTATTATCCTTGCAGAGTAAATCATTCCAGATTTGGGGTGATTACTGGGTTTAAATTAAGTAAATTTGTGGGCCAAGGTGAAAGAGCTCATTATCCTTTGTCATTAGTGGTTTAGTGCAAGAGGTGGATCCCATAATTCTCAGCAGTCTCAATGGCAATTAACTTTCATCGGGTAGAGCACTAAACTATCCATGTACTCATGTGCAACCTTTATAGTTAAGGTTCTTCCATATACTTTTACTCATGCCTCAGGAATAGTTCCCACAATACTGCTAGATGACATACAAAAACTTTCATGCCTACCAGTCTTCACCAGTTAAGCTTTTCCCTTTAAGATGTCCTTTTGCTGCCAAATTGTCACCAGAGTATCCAGATACAGACAGCATTTTCTCCAGACAAGACCAGGCGTCTGTCTGCTAACGAGTTTTTAATTATATGAGGATTAATTCTGCTGGGATCAAAGCCGTCAGGCATGGACGGATCCCCCAAATATTCAGAAGTACAGTTCCACTGACAGATGAAGACATCATTCACAAGTTCCTAAATTTGCAAATGGGAATGTAAACAAAAAAGTATTAATTCATTATGGTTTGGAGTGCTAACAAGAAATCCATTCATAGATAGACTGAAATAAGCTGAGGGCATAGTATGTGTTTCTCAGGTCTCCTCAGCAGCAAGAGATAATCTGTGACGTTATGATCAACTAACAGCCAGTTTATGAAAGTTTTGCCTTTGCTACATATCTCTGGAATGACTTCCTGGCACTCAGGAAACAATTTGATTTTTGGTGTTTTTTAAGGCCACATTTATTGTTTTTTGCCACTAGGGGGCAACAAACTGACAGAGACACAGTTCTGACCTTATATAGCTGTTACTGCTAATGTGTGAACAAACAGTTGTCTATTTACCCAACCAACAGACATGGAGCTACATTAGTGTTCATTTGGTGTCGTGATTCTGACAAACTGACAAAGTTAAGTCTAATGATCAGTCTTATTTTAGCCCTATGTTTGGTCTCCACCTACTGCTAAGAAAGATGTCTGGGTCTTTAGCTTCTACATGCTCACCTTTTTTCACCAGCTAGTCACTAACTTTGGTTCTGAGTCATTTGTTTCAGAGGAAGTAACATACTGTTGGTTTATCCAAACTTTTGCCAAACGCATGTGCCTGCTGCTGCTGGAAATGAGGTTGATGTAAGACTGAATGAAAGACTGTATCATATCATAAATGTTGGGGTGTTAAAAACCAAAACAATGAGCTAAAAGAGGCTAAAAAGCTTTTGAAGACCCACATGGCTGATAATTCTCTGTGGGTTTGTTACTGTGAGTGACCTCTTTGACATACAGATTTTCATTCATTCAGATTAATTTTAGTGTGAAAATATTGATTAATGGAGCTTTAGTAAACACAAGAACATCTGGCTAATAAGGATGAGCTATAATGGCCACCATGACTGAACAGAGACGTTGTAGGTGGTTAAGCAAACTTTAAATCCACTGACAGAATTCAAAGAAAAAGGTGTCGCCTAAGTGGCCACACAGTTGAATGGGCACACGATCAAGTTCATCAAAGAAATGAAGACCTACTGCAAAGTAGGATTTCAAACAAGGATTTTGAATGCTGTAAAAATGGCCTGACTGGAGGCAACTGTTGTCTTGGCAAGATTTCAATTTAATTCCCCTTCCAGATTTGTTGCACTGAGTATGTGTGTAAAAATGAATGTTGCTCACATTAATCTATATTTGGACCATGTCTCCTTTAAAGAGCGCTAATCAATTTTTTTATGAGTACAGGAAAATTAAAATGTTAATTCTCTCAGACCTTTCATAGGACCTTCTTTGCATGAAAAACAAAAATAAACTGAGCTGGCTCTGTTGATAGACAGATATTTGGGGGATTTGAATAATGTCTCAATTTCTGTCAAGCTGAAGATTCACTCATTTCCCAGTAAATAATTATTCAGTGTAAACTGGCATTAGACATGCTTCTGAGTGTGCTATATTTAGAAAATGTCTTTGCAAATTCCCAATTCACAGTGCAATAATTCATTCAATTAAGTAGATTGTCTGTGAGCACAGGAAAGGATAATCATAATACCAAATATAATCAATTGAGCATATTCATTACATTTTGAGGCTTTGACAATCACGCCCCTCCAGCATTTATTAAATATGTATAAGTGATGTGATGATTATTTGACATACTTACAAAAATACATGGACAAGTGAAAAAGTGAAGAGACAGACTTGTACTTAGACGTCAGAAACCTTTTTTTACCAATGAAATAATTTTTTCAGTTGGGAAAAGGCGATGAAACAAATGCAGAGGTCAGAGTTGGAAATGCACTTGTCAATCTGAGGTCTTGAGTTTTTGTTGACATGTTGATGGTGGCATTGGTGCTATGCCAAACACTGGTCAAACAGGGTAGTAATGTACTGTAAGTGGCTGTTACATGTTATTAGAGTTGTGATATGGCTGACAAAATCAAATGAGAGCAGTGGAATAGATGTGCCTTTACTGGCTGCTGGAGAAATGGCAGGTTGTCAGAAGACACGGGGCAAATCATTTCAACAATATTTTATAGATCAGTCATTATTTAATATGAGGACATCTTGGCACTCATAACCACAGAGCAAGACACGTCTTCATATCTACATTTAGTAGCTACGTTCTCATTACATGATTCTGAGCTTATGTCTGGGTTTATGTTTGACCCTTTGACATATTACGGTATGTCCCAAAATCCAACCTGATCCCTTTCTCTGCCTCCCTCTTATCACCTCCCACAGAGGCGATTTCTAAAGCCACTGCAAAAACTGTCAAGTACAACACAAAGAGCTGCAGTGAGGTCAGTAAAGCCTTCCATGTGGTCACAAAATGAAAAACTGAAGGAGAAGTGACTGCTTGTCTACAGCCGGTGCTCAATGAGAAGAGAAATTTGCTTGATTAAAAGTGTTTTAATATAATAGGGGTGAACATGGCATAGTTCACTTTTAGCTGTCAGATTTTCTGTTTGCCAAAGCTCAGCAAATCAAACTGTCATTTAGAAACTGTCATTACACCAATAAAAGGACAAACAAAGCCAAAAGTACACCTTTATACCTTTAGTGCCCTTAATCCTGTGGGAGAAAATAGAGCTTTTCTGCTTCATTATTCATGTATGAGCATGTGTCGTTGTTTATCTGTGGAACTTCTATTACTGTGAGTTTTATTTGATATTTGAACTGATATCATGTCATAGCCCTTTGTGCTCAGTGAAGTTATCATGGTCAGATTTACTAAGGCTAAGCTTACAATAATACATGTTTGGTTGACAATCTGTGTTAAAATATTCCAAACTCAAAGTTCACTAACAATGTTTTCTTTCCCAGAACTTTCAACTGTATCCCTTGGCCTTCTTCAGCCAATAGAAATTGCTTCGGTGTCATCACTTAACCTAATAAGTGGTCGCATATTATTATAACCTGACAGAAGGTCCGTACATAGGTCATATGATGACATCTGAGCAAGCTCTCAGAAGAATGTCATATGATATGGCCAAAAGTTCTGGGGGAAAAGGTAGGAGGTGAACCTTGAGATTATAATATTTTAACACATATACTGTATGTGTTTCCAAATTTGAGAATAAATCCCCAAAAACTGTCAATTATCAATCTAAATATAATTAACATATTTGCATTGGCAGGTCCTCATCACAGCGACAACATGCATATAATCACTTCTTCAATAGATCTTTAATAGAACAAAGTAAAGTAGTAGCGTCACTTAATAATTAGAAAGCAATTGAAATTGAATTAGAATTAATAATTTAGGAAGATTCTTTAAATATGTATATCTCATCTATTAATAACAAATACATATTCATCCTTCGTGCTTGTATATGCTATTTTGCAAACTTCTGTGACTGTTGCTTATTGACTCTGGACAGAAATTATGACTTTTTTGTTTAATTATACAGTTGATGACTTTTAGTATGTGGTTTGGTGAACTTTAGTGAAGTTCCAGCAGCTGTGTGAAACAGCAAATGCTGTCTCAGTTTGGAGCCCTGCAGCTCAGTCTGCATCTCACAGCCGCCTCAACAGCTGCCTGACAGTGTGGCAGCTCCCACTCTGCTCTAATGTTAGTTTCATGACAGGAGGTCAGTGCTGTTTTTTGACTCAGCCACCTAAAGTCACTGCAAGACACGAGGGAGAGAATTTACTCTTAAGAACCTGTCTATCTTATATTTATTCTTAGACAGACTTTAAATCAAAATGTTGCTCACTAACCGAGAAATGCTTTCTTTTCTGACTTTTTTTCTGTATGTTTTCAATTGTCTGGTAATAGGCTATGTGTGCACTTATGTCCTTATTTAAAATGCATTTGTGTTTATTGAAGGTGTCGATGTTAATTATGTTTAAAGAAAAGCTGCTGATCTCATTATGCACAGTGGGCTGAATGTTCACCTCTTATATAATACCAAATATCCACTGTCTTTGGGCTACAAAGCGGAGGAGGTGGAGGCAATCTGTAATGTTCAAAAAACCCATGCAAAGCTGGAAGAAACCTTCACAGCATCTTCATACTACAGCAACCACTACTATCCATAGTGAAAGGCAGCAACATGCAGGAGGTGTAAACTATACTTTTTGCTTGTTCACATGACACATTATGTTAAATTCTTAGTCTAAAAACACTCTATAACAGTTCCTTCAAATGCGAATAAAACACAGTTCCTCTCTCCTTACACAGCGTGCCCTTTTCTGTTGTGAGAGCCAACACTCCCCCATGTGTTTGCATTACTTTAACCTGACACTGGGATTTCCTACAAGCGAGTGTAGTGTGTGGGCTGCTTTGTTGAAGCTGAGATGTGCAGGGTCATGTGTGGATGCGTGGGAGGGATTGTACAGTATCGGCTTCTAAGTATATTCACTTGTACACTCAATGAACTAAAAGAAGCGTCGGCAATCAAGTCAACTTAACTTCGGGAGAAATCATCACTAACAGATGCACTAGTCAACTTGTAAAATACAAACAGCAGGATCCCTTATAGTCTTGAAATCTGGGTTTCTCCTTTCAAAAAGATAATCCAAGACAGTAAGGACATACAGAGGTCTGCCTGCAACAGATTAAGTGATCTGTCTGTGCCATCTAGTGGAGAGTGAATCGGATTGACCCACAGAATTGATGAGCAAGCTCGATCTCTTCCTGTATCTCTGCCAAATGTTAGCTGGGTAGCCATCAAATGAAGAGTAACATTTATTTTTAATCATTTATTTTTTCAGTCATCAAATAACCAATAAAACTTTTACAATATACAAGACGTAAAATCTCTCAGCAAAAACACAAGACACCTTCAGATGGTATCAAAGACAATAGTGACAGCAGTGTCAGATGTTATATATTATAGTAAACATAATACAAAGACTAAATAAATACATACAGACATTTAGGCTGGAGGCCCACAGTGTATACAAGCCATGACAACCAAAGGGGATTACTAGAAGACCGTGAAGGCAACAGTTACCATGACAACAGTACACAGAGGAGCAGCCCAGCTTGAAGATCAGTGTTGGGAGCTGATAAGTTTTTATGTGTATTAACTGCATTATCAAACGGTAGGTTGATTTCATTCTTAACATAAAATTGAAGAAGTGTTTAACAGTTTGTTGTGTGCTAACTTGTAGCGAGGCCCAAAGTGTTTATCACCAGAGGCACTAAAAGGGCTTCCTGTACCTGCAGCTTTATTGTGGCAGCCAACAGTACAGCCTACTGCAATTCTAAGGAGTGATTCACTCTTATCTTAAAGTACATAAAGTTCATTTGAAAATGAAGAAAACATTCAACTGCTCCGTCCAGATCTTATCATAACTAGCCTACCTATCTTTTCTCAACAACAAAACTTTGTACTTTTCAAAACAAACTAGTTTAGCTACTTCAGAAGAGCTATAAAAACTACTATAGAGGTAAGCAAGCTAATTCCCTCTGAAATATACTGCTGACTCTTGTTCCCTCCCATTAAACTACATGCAAACTAAACTAAAAACAAAACTAAACAAACTAAAACATCTGTGTGAGTGTGCAGGGCCTTTAATAATAATAATAATGAATACAATTTAAACAAGAAAATGCCAGTATGCATATAACAAATTGAGGGTTGTTAACAATATGACATGCTCTCTGTAAAAATATGTCTGAAGAGGGAACTTAAAAATTGGCACTGAAATAGAAAGTCTAAAGTTTCTCTGGCAGGCAGGTGAGATGCCTTGACATCAAGAATCAGTCCCTGGCGTGAGGAATACCTAGGTGGCCTCTGCTAGACATCCTCAGGCTGCGATCTGGCTCATAAGGGGGTAAACGTTCAGAAATGCAGTTGTGTGTCAAACCCAGTTTTCCCAGTTTAATAACCACAAAACTTTTAAAATTGATTCTACAAGCTCTGTTTTGAATCCTATAGGGCAGTCAGTCTAACTAGTCTTTCCTATTTGGGTGAATAGAGAGATGCAGCAGCATATCAACCACAAGTAGGCTTACATGTGTATTTTCTGTGCAACCAGCAGCTAAATTAAACACTGAACCAGTGCAGCGCCAAATGTCATAAGCAACCTCAGAGATGTCTTCACCACAGCCAAGTAAGCATCTGGTATAATGCCACGCTTCACACATAAAAAGCAATAATATACAGTAAATACAATCAATTTGAATACTTCATCTGTACCATTATTAACAAATGTTTCATTACAGAAGGACCAGAGATTTCTTCAGGCAGCCTTGTTGTTTCAGAGAATGATAGTGCTGCCAAATCACATAAACCAGGTACAGCAGACAAGTCTGTAAAGAGAGGAAACTGTAAAACTATAGAAAAATTGTATGTGGTGTTTTTTTCAAACACATTTTCTTCTCTCTATTCTGTGTAGACATGAGAAGGAGGAGGGAGACACGACAGAGTCCATTCAAAGTGCCAGACGATAATAGCATCTTTCTACTGAGCGTAAATGAAAAAGGGGACCGAAAAGAGGTTTGTGTGTTTATTTGAACTCAATCATGTCTGCAAAAAAGGGGAAAAAAATCATCTTTGTTATGTTCAAGTCATGCTGCTGTTCTCCCCCATGTTCAGGAGATGCGTAAATTCCTGGCTCTGCCAATTGATCAGAAGACAGCCAACAAT